>NC_091589.1:10783125-10795625 GCF_042767895.1 Penaeus vannamei
TCTTTTCAAACCTTCTTCCTGTCTCTCTTCTCCCACTCTTCTCTCCCTCCTACTCCTCCTCTTCGTTCTTATTTCAACCTTTCTTCTTCCTATCTTTCAGTTCTTCCCCTTTTTTCTCCTTCCTACCCTTCCCCCTTCTTCGCTCCTTTTCCAATCCTTTCCTGTCTCTCTTCTTCCCCTTCCTACTCCTTCTCGTTACTATTTTTTCCACCTATCTTCTTCTTCGTCTTCCCGTCTCTCTTCTTCCCCCTCATCTCTCCTTCCTACTCCTCCTCTTCGCTTTTTTTAACCCTTCTTCCTGTCTCTCTCTTATTCCCACATTCTCTCCCGCAGCTGCTCATGTTATGGTCTTCGTAATCGGAGCTGTTCCGCTGTTAGCCACGTCTCTCTCTCTCTTTCTCTCTTTCTCTTTCTCTCTCTCTCTTTCTCTCTCTCTCTCTCTCTCCCATGCCATATCCTCTTTTATACGTCCATTCACTCTTTCTTTTTTCTCTTTCTCGTACTGCCTCTTCTTCTTTTTCTTTTTTTTCTTTTTCTCGTTCTCTCCCCCCCCCCTCTCTCTCTCTCTCTCTTTCACTCATGCAACATTCTCTTTCTATACGTCCATTCACTTTCTATCTTTCTCTTTCTCGTTCTTCCTTATCCTCTTTTTCTTTCTCTTTCTTTTTCTCGTTCTCGTCCCCGGTCTCCCTCTTTCTCTCTTTCTCTCTCTCCCTCTCTCTTAAATTCTCCTCGTAACCCACCCTTCCGTCCGGTTCCTTCTTTTCATATCTCCCGTTTTCTCCCTCCGTCCTCTTCCTCCTCCTCCTTTCGTATCTTCCTCCCTACTTCCTCTCCTCCTATTCCTCCTTTCCTCGCTTCTCTCCTCCCCTGCCCCTTCCCCTCTCCCAAAGACGCAGCAGGTGGCGCCAAGAGAGAGCGCAAACACTCCCGCATTGGCTGACCTCCCCCCGTCCCCCCCCTCGGCCCACCCCACCCTCAAACGCACACCACGATGTACCTTTCATCGTCATCATCATAATCCGGATCATTATTCTCTTCTTCTTCTTCTCTTCTTCTTCTTCTTCCTCCTCCTCCTCATTATCATCGTCACCATCATCATACTGATCATTATCCTCCTCCTCCTTCTTCTGCTTCTGCTCCTGCTCCTCCTCCTCCTCCTCCTCCTCCTCATATCATCATCATCATCATCATCATTATCCTCCTCCTCTTCCTCCTCCTCCTCATCATCATCATCATCATCATCCTGATCATCATCATCATTATCATAAGCCTCCTGATCATCATCATCCTGATCATCATCATCCTAATCACCACCATTATCATCATCATTATCCTTATCAGAAGCAGAATCATCACAAGAGAAACTAAATGATAATGACAATAATAGTGATCTTTGATGAGCATTAGGATTCCGATGATAATGACGACGATAACGAAGACGATGACGATGACAACGACGATGACTATAACAACAAAAGAACACCAAAGATTGCGAAAGTAACCCGATGTCTCAAAAAAAAAAGACAAATGATAGAACATTCCCCCAAAACCCCACTAAAAAAAATCCAAAAAAAGAAAAAGAAAAAGAAAGGAAAAACAATCCAAAAAAAAAGAAAAAGAAAAAAAAAGGGGAAAAAAAGTCAGGGGACAAAAAATTCCGAGATCCCACCATCAGGAATCCTTAGAAGGAGCGACAACCCACAAGGAGGTTTCAAGACCACTTCCTCTGGTGTCGTTTAGGATCCTCCTCCTCCTCCTCCTCCTCCTTTCTTCTTCTTCTTTTCATTTTCTTTCGTCTTCATTTTCATCTCCTATTTCTAATTCTTCTTCTTCTTCTTCTTCTCTTTCTCCTCAATTTTCATCTTGTTTCTACTTCTTCTTCTCTTTCTCCTTAATTTTCATCTTGTTTCTGCTTCTTCTTCTTCTTCTTCTCTTTCTCATTCATCGACAATTACCATTCTTTCTGTTCTTTTTTCTTTGTTTTCCTTTGTCTTCTTTCTCTGCCTTTCTCCTCGTAACCATCATCATCAGCACAACAATAACGTTTTTTTCCCTCCCTCCCACTCTCTCGCCCTCCTTCCCTTCCTCCCGCTCTCTCCCTCCCTTCCTCCATTCTCCCCTCTCCCTCTCTCTCTGTCCCTCCCTCTCCCTCTCCATCCATCCCTCCCTCCCTACACACTCTTCTTCCCGCTCTCCCTAACCCCATCCTCCTCCTTCCACCTCCATTCGCCAACCCCCTCCTCCCCCAACACTCCTCCTCTCCCTCCACCTCCATTCGCCTCCCCCTCCTCCCCCTCCCTCCTCCTCTCCCTCCACCTCCATTCGCCAACCCCCTCCTCCCCCAACACTCCCTCCTCTCCCTCCACCTCCATTCGCTCCCCCTTCCCCCTCTCCCTCCTCCTCTCCCTCCACCTCATTCGCCTCCCCTTCCCCCTCTCCCTCTACCTCCATTCGCCTCCCCCTTCCCCCTCTCCCTCCTCCTCTCCCTCCACCTCCATTCGCCAACCCCCCTCCCTCCCCTCACTCCTCCTCTCCCTCCACCTCCCATTCGCCTCCCCCTTCCCCCTCTCCCTCCTCCTCTCCCTCCACCTCCATTCGCCTCCCCCTCCCCCCCCTCTCCCTCCACCTCCATTCGCCTCCCCCTTCCCCCTCTCCCTCCTCCTCTCTCCTCCACCTCCATTCGCCAACCCCCTCCTCCCCCAACACTCCTCCTCTCCCTCCACCTCCATTCGCCTCCCCCTTCCCCCTCTCCCTCCTCCTCCATTCGCCAACCCCCTCCTCCCCTCTCCCTCCTCCTCCATTCGCCTCCCCCTTCCCCCTCTCCCTCCTCCTCTCCCTCCCCCATTCGCCTCCCCTCCCCCTCTCCCTCCACCTCCATTCGCCTCCCCCTCCCTCCCCTCCCCTCTCCCTCCTCCTCTCCCTCCACCTCCATTCGCCCCCTCCTCCCCCAACACTCCTCCTCTCCCTCCACCTCCATTCGCCTCCCCCTCTCCCTCCCCCAACCTCCTCCTCTCCCTCCACCTCCATTCGCCTCCCCCTTCCCCCTCTCCCTCCTCCTCTCCCTCCACCTCCATTCGCCAACCCCCTTCCCCCCTCTCCACTCCTCCTCTCCCTCCACCTCCATTCGCCTCCCTCCTTCCTCCTCTCCCTCCTCCTCTCCCTCCACCTCCATTCGCCTCCCCCCTTCCCCCTCTCCCTCCTCCTCTCCCTCCATCTCCATTCGCCTCCCTCAGCACTCCTCCTCTCCCTCCTCCTCTCCCTCCTCCTCTCCCTCCCCCTCTCCCTCCTCCTCTCCCCTCCTTTCACTACGAAGCAAGGAATTCGACCTCACGATTCTCCACGCTAGAGTGAGCACAGATACACCTGGGAGGGAGAGGAGGAAGAGGGGATGGAGAGGAAGAGGAGGAGGAGAAAGAGGAAGAGGAGAAAGAGGAAGAGGAGAAAGAGGAAGAGGAGAAAGAGGAAGAAGAGGAAGACGGAATGGGGAGATGGAGGAGGAGGAGGAGAAGGAAGGGGAGGGGGGAGGAGGAGGAGAGGGAAGAAGGGATGGAGGAGGCGGAGGATGAGAAAGAAGAGGAAGAGGAGATGAAGAGGAGGAGGCGGAGGTTGAAGAGACAGAAAAGGAATAGGAGGAGGAAGTGTAGAAGGAATTAGATGAGGATAACGAGGACGAGCATAAGAAAAAGGAGGCGGTGGAAGAGGAGGAGGAGTAGAAAGGCAAGAAGGAGGAGAAGGAGGACGAGGAGAAGGAAGCAGCAAGAGGAGAAGTAGAAAAAGGGAAAAAAAGGAAGAAGGGGGAGTAGGGAAAAAGGAGGAGGAGGAGGAGAAGGAGAAGGACGAGGAGGTCAACGGGAACGTAATAACACCCACTTTTCCAGAGTTGAAAAAATAAATAAAAATAAAATAAACGATGATGTTAATAGCTCTAATTTCTCCGCCTTAATGAATAAATAAAAATAATTGCAGCGAAAGCACATTACATCATCTTAACCAAGACGTTTGTAATGAATACGAGGGGGAGGGAGAGAGAGAGGGTAAGAGAGAGAGAAAGGGAGAGTTAGAGAGAGAGAGAGGGGGGAAGAGTTAGAGAGAGAGAGGGGGGAAGAGTTAGAGAGAGAGAGAGAGAGAGAGAGAGAGAGAGAGAGAGAGAGAGAGAGAGAGAGAGAGAGAGAGAGAGAGAGAGAGAGAGAGAGAGAGAGAGAGGGAGAGCGAGAGAGAAAGAGAGAGAGAGAAAGAGAGAGAGAGAGAGAGAGAGAGAGAGAGAGAGAGAGAGAATGAAAGAGAGAGAGAGAGAGAGAGAGAGAGAGACAGAGAATGAAAGAGAGAAAGAGAGAGAGAGAAAGAGAGACAATGAAAGAGAGAAAGACAGAAAGAGAGAGAGAAGAGAGAGAGAGAGAAGAGAGAGAGAGAGAGAGAGAGAGAGAGAGAGAGAGAGAGAGAGAGAGAGAGAGAGAGAGAGAGAGAGAGAGAGAGAGAGAGAGAGGGAGGAGTAAGGAGGGGTGAGAATTATTACTACCATTATGGTTCCCTGGTGAAAAGCCTAGGAAGAAAAAGGAGAGTGGAATGAGAGGGAAGAGAAAAAATAAAAATATAGAGAAGAAAGAGGAAGAGGAAGGAAAAAGGCGAAGACGTAGGAGGAAGCAAGAAACAGGAAGGAGGAAGGAGGACGAAGGAGGAAGACAGAAAAGAGGAAGAAGAAGAAAAAGGAAGATGAATATAAAAAAAATAAGAAAAGACAAGCAAAGAAAGACAAAAGAAAGACAAATAAGATAATACACGATAATAATAAGAAGAGACAGACAAGGAATCGTCATTCGAACCAAGAACAGGAAGAGGGAGAGGGCGAAAGAAAACGGAACAAGCACCACGACGATAATAAAAGGAGGATTAAATGAAAGGGAAACAGGAACGAGAGAGAACACAAATGTCGTATAATATGACGTCACGGGGGTGCGAGGTGGGGGTGGGGGTGGGGGACTGGGAGAGGGGACTTTCGTGCTTGATTTTCCCGCCACTAGATGTCACTTTAACTATTATCGCGGCCATTGCCATCGTCTTGTTGGTGCCGCCGGGTAATTAGCGCCATCTGGGATAATTACAGCGATCGTCCTAATAATCATCTCTCTCTCTCTCTCTCTCTCTCTCTCTCTCTCTCTCTCTCTCTCTCTCTCTCTCTCCCTCTCTCTCTCTCTCTCTCTCTCTCTCTCTCTCTGTCTCTCTCTCCCTCTCTCTCTCTCTCTCTCTTTGAGTCAAACTAATACGCGGAGACATATTTGGACACAGATATACGCACACACATACACAAACACAAAGACACACACACACACACACACACACACACACACACACACACACACACACACACACACTCGCACATACACGCACACACACGCACGCACGCACGCACGCTCGAACAAAGGCACATGCACACGTCCATACACAGAGTCTGGCAAAGACACATATATAAATATACACAGCCAAAGACAGATGCAGACAGGCGGAGAGGCGTAAACACAGAAAGAGGAGGGGTGGGGGAAGGGGGAAGGGGGAAGGAGAAGGGAAAGGAGTAGGGGATAAGGGAAAAGGGTAGAGGAAAGGGGTACGGGGAAGGGGAGAGAAAGGGAAAAGGGTGGAGAAAGGGGTATGAAAAGGGGTAGGGGGAAGGGGAGAGGAAGGGAAAGGGGGAGTGGAAGGGGTAGGGGTAGGGGTAGGGAGTAGGAGAAGGGAAAGCGAAAGGAAAAGGGATAAAGAGTAGAGGATGGGAAAGGGATAAGGGAAGGAGGAGCTAGTATATGGGGGAAAGAAGAAGAAAAATTAGGGAAAGGAAAAAAAGAGAAGAGAAATAAAAGAAGGGGAAAACAAAATGGCGGAAAGAGAATAGGAGAAAGGGGAAGGGGCAAGGACGAAGCGGGATACGTGACAGGGGATAGGCAGGGGATGGGCGAAGGATACCGTAGGACCCCTTCTAGGATGTCTTGAAGGAGGAGGAAGAGAGGGAAGGGGAGAGGGAGAGCGGAACGTGAGAGCTGCCGATAAAAAAAATGAGGGGGAGGGTGAAAAAAGGCAGAGGGAAACGAAAGAGAATGGAAGGGGAGGAAAGGAGAGAGGGAGAGGGAAGGAGAGAGAGAAAGAGAGAGAGAGAAGGGGAGGAATGAAGGATAGAAGGATATAAGGAAGGAAGCAAGTAAGGAAGAAAGAAATGAAAGGATAATTAGAGTAAGAAATAGAGTAAGAGAAAGTGATACGAAATAATGAGAGAGAGAGAGAAAGACAAAGAAAGAGAATGAGAGAGAAAGAGGAGAGAAAAAGAGAAAATAAAGAGAGAGAAAGAGAAAGAAAGAAAGAGAGACAAAGAGAAAGAAAGAAAGAAAGAAAGAGAAAGAAAAAATGGGAGAAAGAGAAAGAGAACAAATGAGAGAAAGAGAAAGAGACAGAACACAGCAGCTGCATGCATACGGACACAATACACACTCCCCGCGTACAGTCAGCAAAAACAAACAATTAAAAATTGCCTCACTCTTACTAACACCCCCTCACCCCCCTCCCTCCCTCCACCCGACCCCCAACCACCCCCAACCACCTCCACCCTATTTTTTAATCTTTTTTTTTTAAGCATTGTGTCATGAGTCATGCGATATGCGCTGACACGTGGTGGAAGAAAAATACAGTCTTATCATAAACTAAAGAAAAAAAATACATTAGCATCGCTGCATATGTAAATAATGACACTAATTAATGCGCATAGTAAGACCAGAGATAACATAATAATAAATCTAATAATAACAATACTGATAATTATAATAATAATAATAATAATAATAATAATAATAATAATAATAATAATAATAATAATAATAAATATCTATAATGATATATCTAATAATAGATGGTTAGGGTGTATTAATGGCAATCATGGTGGCGAGTGATTAGGGATTAGTATATTTTAATGGCAATTATGGTGAGTGATTAGGGATTAGTATGGCTTACTGGCAATTATGGTGAGTGATTAGGGATTAGTATATTAATGACAATCATGGTAGTTGAGTGAACTGGTGAGCTTACAAGGAAAGCGAAACCGTCGTTATGGCAACAGCACCAATTCCATTTCCATTGCGAGAGAGGAGGACGTTGTTTATGGTAATTAATGGTAATGGTAAGCAAGCATTGGTACATCTGTTTGCCCAGCGTGTGTGTAAATAGCCTCATGGTTTTGACATGTGTTGTGGTGACGTCATGGTCTATGGTGAACACGTGATGTCAGTGATGGTGATGCCAGATATTTTTCTTTTCTTTCTCCTTCTCCCTCTTCTTCTTCTTCTTCTTCTTCTTCTTCTTCTTCTTCTCCCTCTTCTTCTTCTTCTCCTTCTTCTTCTTCTTCTTCTTCTTCTTCTTCTTCTTCTCCCTCTTCTTCTTCTCCTTCTTGTTGTTGTTGTTGTTCTCCTCCTTCTTCTCTTCCTCCTTCTTCTTCCTCTTCTGCTTCTTCTAGAATGTTAAGATCGCCTTTTGCCTGCTATTTCCTTTTCCTTTTTTTTCTTCCCCATTTACTCTTTCCTCTGATATTATTATTATTTTTTATTATCATCATTATCATTATTATTATTATTTATTTATCTATTTTTACTACTTAGCGTTCGTCAATGCCTTCTGTTTGATTTTAGTTCTCTTCGTATTTTTTTTCTTTGTATTTATTTTCATTCTTCTCTCCTTTTCTCCGCCTTCGCTATTTCCTCTTCGTATGTCACCTCCCTTCGTATCTTCCTTTTTCATCTATTTCCTCTTCGTTCTTTTCATCCTTTTTTTTTTCTTTTTCTTTTTATCTTTTTCTACTTCTCCGTTTGTTTTGTCTTCTGTTTATTTTCTTTTTCTTCAAATGTTTTTCCTTTGTGATTTTTTGTTTTCTTTTTCTTCAAATGTTTTTCCTTTGTGATTTTTTATTTTCCTTTTCTTCATATTTTTTTCCCTTTTTCCCACCAAGATAAAAAAAATAAATACTCCCCAACCCACCCCAAAAAGCACCCACACCCCGCCCACCAACCAGGACAGCCCACCAGGATAACCCACCCCAACCCAGTATACCCCCCCCTCCACCGGCCAAAAAAGCAACCCACCAACCAAACAACGCCCACCAACCAGGACAACCCACCAAGCAACGCCCACCGCCCACCAGCACCCCGCCCACCAACTAGTACAACCCTACAATCAAACAGACAAACACCGCCCACCCACCGCCCACCATTCCTGTTTACACCGCGCAGCCCCGTAACTTAAGATCAGCTGATTCGTTGGTCTTCTAGAATCGCTGATCTTATAACTAACGGTCGCCGGGTGGGGTGGGGGTGGGGGTGGGGGTGAGCGAGGAGGGTGGGGTGGGGGTGAGCGAGGAGGGTGGGGTGGGGGTGAGCGAGGAGGGTGGGGTGGGGGTGTGGGGGGAGCGAGGAGGGTGGGGTTGGGATGTGGGGTGATCGAGGAGGGTGGGGTGGGGGTGGGGGTGAGCGAGGAGGGTGGGGTGGGGGTGGGAGTTGGGGTGGAGGTCGAGTGCGGGTGAGGGCGAGGAGGAGGAAGAAGGTTTAACTGAGGGCGAAAGTAAGTGCGAGAGTAAGGGCGAAAGTAAGAACGAAAGTAAAGACAAACTCAAGTATGAAAGGTTAGGGTGTGAGGGACAGGAAGGGAGAGGGTGAAGAAGGAAGAGGAAGGGAGTGGAAGGATGAGGAAGATAGAGGAAGGAAGAGGTTGGGAGAGAAAGGGAGAGGAAGAGAGAGGTAGGGAGAAGAAGAGAGAGGAAGGGAAATGAAGGGAGACGAAGGGCGAAGACGAGAAAGGAAAGGAGAGGAGAGGAAGGGTGAGAAATTTTCAAAAAATCAAATTAAAAAAATGCAAGGGTGAGAAAGGGACAGGAAAGGAGAAAATGGGAGAGGAAGGCTGAGAAATTTTTAAAAAATCAAATTCAAATTCAAAAATTCAAGGGTGAGAAAGGGTGAGAAATTAAAAACTCAAAATCAAAATAAAAAATTCAAGGGTGAGAAAGGGTGAGAAAGGGTGAGACACTGCAAGCAGGAATGGCGCTGTCGGTATGCTCGTCCTCTTGTCCTCCTCGCCTCTCGCCGTCTTCCGTATCTCGAATTTCTTATTCCCCTTTCTCTCTCTCTCTCTCTCTCTGCTCCTCCTTTCGGAACTTGAATTCCTTCTTCTTTGTGGCTGTTGTCGCCTATTATTATTATTCTTTGTCGTCGTCTTTTTCTTCTTCTCCTCCTCCTTCTCCTTTTCTTGTTCTTGTTCTTCTTCTTCTCCTCCTCCTCCCCCTTCTTCGTCTTCTTCTTTCTCTTCTCCTTCTAGAATGTTAAGATCGCCTTTTTGTCTACTCTTTCCTTTTCCTTCTTGTTTTCTTCTTCATTTACTGTTCTCTGATGCTCTACCATTTGTATTATGTTATTTTCATTTACCTTCTTTATTCCTATCCTTCTATTCCTTCGTCCGCATTCCTCTCCGTCTTCCTTTTCCCCTTTTTATCTTTTATCTTTCTTTCTTCTCTTGCACGTATCATTTTCTTATTTTCATATTTCATAGGCATTGTTGAAGAAGTGATAAAATGAAAATAGAGAGAGAGAGAGAGAGAGAGAGAGAGAGAGAGAGAGAGAGAGAGAGAGAGAGAGAGAGAGAGAGAGAGAGAGAGAGAGAGAGAGAGAGAGAGAGAGAGAGAAACGAGAAAGAAAGAACAGAGAACAGAGAAAGAGAGAAAGAAAGAAAGATGGACAGGAAAGAGAGAGAGAGAAAGAAAAAGAGAAACGAAGAATTAAAAAACAAACACAGACAAACGCCCCTGCCATTTAAAAACCGGAAGTCACATATATTTAACGAACGGGGGGATAGGGAGGGAGGGAGGGACGAGGGGGAGGGGGGAGGGGGGGACAAAAGACCGTTGGAAGTCGGAAGTAATGAATGACGAAGGCGTGGGGGGGCAGAGGGAGTGGTGGGGGAGGGAGAGAGTATGAAAGAATCATACTGCTGGTAGTGGTGGTAGTGGTGATGATAATGGTTATTATTATGATAATGGTGGTGATGATGATAATGGTTATTATGATAATGGTTATTATGATGATAATGGTTATTATTATGATAATGGTGGTGATGATGATAATGGTTATTATTATGATAATGGTGGTGATGATGATGATGATGATGATGATGATGATGATGATGATAATGGTTATTATTATGATGATGATAATGGTGGTGATGATGATGATGATGATTATGATGATGATGATGATGATGGTGATGATTACGATGCCGATAATGACTGATGATGATGAAGATGATAATGATGCCGATAATAATAATGATGAAAAAATAAACAAAAAACTGAACCTAAAACTTTCCCCTCGAAAAAAAAGTTCACTGTTGGCAAGATTAAGAGTCGAGAGTGACCGTGTGTGGCGTTGGCAGCGACTCGAGGGCTTTTGAGAGGAAGAGGAGGGGGAGGAGGAGGAGGAGGAGAAGGGGAAAAGGAGAAGAGGGGGGACGAGGAGAGGGGGAGGAGGGAGGAGAAGAGGGGGAGGGAGGAGAAGAGGGGGAGGAGGGAGGAGAAGAGGGGAGGAGGGAGGAGAAGACGGGGAGGAGGGAGGAGAAGAGGGGGAGGAGGGAGGAGAAGAGGGGTAGGAGGGAGGAGAACAGGGGGGAGAGGGGGGTAAAGTAAAGTGTAGAGTAAAGCGAGGAGAGGGGGAGGGAGGGAGGAGGAAGAGGGAGGAGGGAGGAAGAGGGCAAGAGAGAAGCGAGTGGGGGAGGGGAAGCAAGAGGGGGAAAGGAGTTGCGAGGAGAGTAGGAGGAAGGCAAAGGGAGGTGGAGGGAAAAAAGAGAAGGGGAGGAGGTGGAGAAGCGAGGAGGGGAGGAGGTGAAGCAGTAAGGGAAGAGGAGGAGAAGCAGCGAATAGAGGAGGAGGAGGAGGTGGAGAAGCAACGACAGGTGAGGGGACAAGTGTCAAAGAGACAGAACGAAGAGAGCGGGACCTAAAAAGAGGGAAATAGGGAAGGAGAGAGAACAAGAGACGGACAGACGATGATAGACAGACAGACAGAGAAAAAAAAACAGATTAAGAAAGAGCGAAAACATCTAAGACTTACAAGAAACAGAAAAAAACAAACTCGAAAAACAAATGAATACAGAAAACGGCCATCTTTACCTAGCTCTTATTATTCTAATTTTATATAAAGTTATTATTATTCTAATTTTAAATAAAGTTATTATCATTCTAATTTTAAATAAAGTTATTATTATTCTAACTTTAAATAAAGTTATTCTAACTCTTTCGTTAACATCCCAAAAATCCTTTCGTCAACGCCCTTCCAATATATGCAAATGCCCCCCCCCTCCCCCTCCTCCACTCTTCAATCCCCACACTTACAAACTATCAGAAGACTGGAACTTACAAGAGCCGAAGAGTAACGAAAAACTGACTCGGTATATCTCAACATTCTCATTTTTTTTTTACTTTAGAAAAAATCGAGGGTCTAAAAATGATATGATTTTTTTGTTTTTTATGTAGGATCTAAAATCTTATTTATTTATTTATTTTTTAATCCAGGATCTAGAAATTATCCAAAATTATCTCAACATTCTCAGCTATTTTTTCTTTCTTTTTTATCTAGGATCTAGGATCTAAAAATTATCTAAAAATATATCAGCATTCCCAACTATTTCCTTTTTAAAAATCTAAGATCCAAAGATTGTCTGAAATCATCTCAACATTCTCGTTTTTTTTTCTTTTTAAAAATCCAGGATCCAAAAATTATCTGAAAATATCTCAACATTCCCAACCACTTCCTTTAAAAACATTGTCTGAAATTATCTTTACATTTCTGAATGTTTCCCTTACAAAAATCTAGGATCCTTTCCATACAACGATTCAAGGAAACAAAAAATGGGCGATTGCACACTTCACAAACTGTTATATGTTGCACGCATTCTCACCCCGACGATCTCCTATTTGCACACCATTGCAACGGTTCATTCCAGGAACATGTAGTCACAGAAACGCGGTCACAGTCACACTGTCATAGACACAGACACAGATACAGACACACACACACATCAACCGGATGTAACAGGCGAGGGCAATGGAATTCAAAACAAGTCACACTGTCATAGACACACACACACACACACGTACACTCACACACACACACACACACACACACACACACACACACACACACACACACACACACACACACACACACACACACACACACACACGTACACACACACACACACACACACACACACACACATCAACAGGGCGTAACAGGCGAGAGCAATGGAATTCAAAACAACAACTTTTTCACATCACGCAACTAAAAGAAGAAGAGGAAAAGGGAGGAGAATTGGGGAGGGGAAAACGGAGGGAAATAGATCTGGGAAAAGGGGGAAAGGGAGAGTAAGAGGAAGGGAAGAAGGAATTGGGAAAAAAGGGAGAAAAGGGAGAGGAAATTGGGAAATAGGGG
>NC_091589.1:10803125-10813125 GCF_042767895.1 Penaeus vannamei
CTCTTCATCATTTATACTTCCCTCTCCCCTCCTCACTTTCATCTTCTTTCCCCTCTTCTCCTTTCTCTATTATCTCCCCTTTTCCTCTCCTCTCGCCTCCTCCTCCTTTCCAACCACCTCTCCTTTTCCTTCGCCTTGTCTTCATCTTTTTCAAATTTCCTTCTGCACCCTCTTTCTTTCATTTTCTCTCGTCTCTTCCCATTTGCTCTCCCCTTCTTCTGCTCTTCTCTCCCTCATTCGTATCCGATTTCCTCTTCCAAAAGAATGCAAATGAAACAAAGAATAAAAAAGAAAAACAATAATAAAAAATATTCAGCGCAGGTTTAATTTTTTTCTTTATACCAGCTCGACTTAGAAAGTTAATTATGCATTTTAAGTATATACATTTTTTCGTTTACTTCTTTAAAATCTTACTTTAATTAATTATCTATTCACGTATTCGTTCATTTATATAAAAAATCCCGGGATGAAATAACAAAAAAACATTAATAATATTAATAACAATACTGCTAATAACAACCATAATAATAATAATGTTAACAGCAACAACAACAATAACTGAAATAAAATAACATCAATAACAATGATGATGATAATAACAACCATAATAATAAAATAATAATACTATAATAAAATAATAATAACAACAACAACAACAACAACAACAACAATAATAATAATAATAATAATAATAATAATAATAATAATAATAATAAAAATAATAATAATGATAATAATAATAATGCTAATAACAATAATGCTAATAACAATAATAACAATAATAGTGAAAATAAAAATGACAAATATTGGACGACGAAAACCACCCTTAAAAAAAAGTTCAGAATGTGACGAACTGTAATAACAATAAAATGGGGGAATGGCAAGAGGTCAGAAATAACAGAGGCTTTTAGTGGCTGAGGTGAGGAGGCGGGAAGATGTGGAGGGAGGAAAGGAGGAGGAGGAGGGGAGGAGGGAAGGAGGAGGAGGGGGAGGAGGAGGAGGAGGAGGAGGAGGAGGAGGGAGGGAGGGATGGAAGATGGGGGGAAGAGGGAGAGACGGAAGGAGAAAGGGAAGGAGGGAGACACGGAAGGAGAAAGGGAAGGAGGGAGAGACGGAAGGAGAAAGGGAAGGAGGGAGAGACGGAAGGAGAAAGGGAAGGAGGCCGGGAGGGAGAATAGGAGGAGGTGGAGGGAAGGAAGGAGGGAGGAAGGGAGGGAAGGAGAAAGGGATGGAGGGAAGGACAGAGGGAATGAAGGAGGGAGGAGAGAAGGTGGGAAGGAAAGAAGGAGAGAGGGAAGGAAGGAAGGAAGGGAGGAAAGAAGGAGGGAGGGAGAGTTGGAGGAGGAGGAGGAAGAGGCAGAGGATGAGAAGATCAGGGAAAAGGAAGAGGAAGAGGAGGATGAAGACAGAGGATAGGAAAAAAAACGACTAAAAAAAAGAAAGGAAGGAAGACAAAGCACAAGAGACAAAGAATCTCACAGAAAACGAAAACAAGAAACGCCACTAACGTCCCCCCTTCCCCTTGTCCCTCCCACTCCCCCTACCCCTCAGCCCTCCCAATTGGGGGAATGGTGGAGGTGTGACGGGGGGAGTGGTGAGGGCAGAGGGAGCAGGGGGAGTAGGGGTAGTAGGGGGGGAGTGGTGAGGGCAGGGGGAGTGGTGAGGGCAGGGCGAACAGGGGGAGCAGGGGGAGTGGTGAAGGCATGGGGAACAGGGGGAGTGGTGAGGGCAGGGCGAACAGGGGGAGCAGAGGGAGTGGTGAGGGCAGGGGGAGCAGGGGGAATGGTAGAGGGCAGGGGGGAAGCAGGAAGGGAGGGGAGGGGAGTGATTTGCGCGCGTGCTGGGGCCAAACAATGACCCCGGGACGATCCCCCTGGGCCCAAGAGGGTGATTATTAAGGTGGTCAGTGGGCGGTGGAAGCAAAAGGGGGAGGGGGAGGGGGAGGGGGAGGGGGAGGGTCACTTAGGGGTTGGGGAAGGTGAGGAGAAGATAAGGGAGGAGGGGAGAGGAGAGAATGGTGGAGGGGGATAAGGAAGGAGAGAGGAGAGGAGAGAAGAGGAGAGAGGAAGAGAGGATATGAGATGAAAGAAGAGAGAAGGAGAGAGAAAGAAAGAAGAGGAGAGAGAAAATAAAGGAGAAAATACCGAAAGGGAATAATAGAATAAGGGAAAGTAAAGGGGGACGTGGGAAAAGGGACTAAAAACAAGACAAAAAAACAAAGCGAATGCGACCAGAGTTCCCGCCAAAATGTCCTCCAGCGAGAGATCGAGCGCGCGCCATCTTCCTCTAAATGCACACATGGCGGTAGATTCGCACACGCCTTGGCACTTGCTGGGAGAGGATACGGCCTCTACATGGACTCTATTGTTAATATGTATGTATGTATGTGTGTTAGTATGTATGTATGTATGTATGTATGTATGTATGTACGTATGTGTGTTAGTATGTATGTACGTTAGTATGTATGTATGTTAGTATGTATGTATGTATGTATGTATGTATGTATGTATGTATTATGTATGTATATTTTAACGTTTGTATGTATGTATGTATGTATGTATATTTGAACGTTTGTATGTATGTATGTATGTTTGTATCCATGTATTAAGTATTATGTATTATGTATGTATGTATGTTTGTATCTATGTATTAAGTATTATGTATTATGTATGTATGATGTTTGTATCCATGTATTAAGTATTATGTATTATGTATGTATGTATGTTTGTATCTATGTATTAAGTATTATGTATTATGTATGTATGATGTTTGTATGTATGTATGCGTGTTCAAAATGTATGTTTGTATGCGTTTGTATGTCTGTATGCATGTATGTATGTATGCGTGTTCAAAATTGATATTAAGATTGCGGTATGGAGGTCGACACGAGTTAATTTTCAAGAGAAAGAGAGAGAGAGAGAGAGAGAGAGAGACAGAGAGAGAGAGAGAGAGAGAGAGAGAGAGAGAGAGAGAGAGACAGAGAGAGAGAGAGAGAGAGAGAGAGAGAGGGAGAGAGAGAGAGAGAGAGAGAGAGAGAGAGAGAGAGAGAGAGAGAGAGAGAGAGAGAGAGAGAGAGGAGGGAGGGAGGGAGAGGGAGGGAGAGGGAGGGAGAGGGAGGGAGAGGGAGGAGGGAGAGGGAGAGAGGGAGAGAGGGAGAGAGGGAGAGAGAGAGGAAGAGAGAGAGAGAGAGAGAGAGAGAGAGAGAGAGAGAGAGAGAGAGAGAGAGAGAGAGAGAGAGAGAGAGAGAGAGAGAAGGAAAAGCAGAGAGATATGAAAAGAAGAAAACGAGAAAGGAAAGAGGACAAACAGAATAAAAGCGACGAAAAAGGAAAGAAAATGGAGGGAGAGCCAGCGAGGGCAGAATCACATGTCGTGCGAACCGCCATTTTCTCAAGACGATGGGATAATATGCGAGAGAGAGAAAAGGGGAACAGTCATAATAGCGATGACGTAATTCTCTCTCTGCCTCTGTCTCCTCTTTTGTTCCCCCTTTTACTATCTCTCCCCTATATCTCTATTCTATTCCTCAATTCTTTCTTTCTCTCTCTCTCTCTCTCTCTCTCTCTCTCTCTATCTCTTTCTCTCCCCGCCCAAAAAAAAAAAATCCCGACTTCTCTCAAGAACAGCTGTTTACGACCACCCCCTACCCCCCGATCCCCGCCCCGTTCACTATCTCAACAGCTGTTTCGTCTCCTTACAACGTCTAATATATTTGTCTAATAAGGATTATCCTGCAACATCAAACAAGACGCTACAATATAATTAAATAACATTGTAATTAAATACAGCTGTGTGTTCTTTACTGTTTCTCGGCCCGTACGCGATACCCTGTTCCAGAAAATAACGTGGTAACATTCCTTAATTCTAAAGAAATACAAATATCACATATCAACAAAGGGATCTTCATTTATTTTTTCTATTTCTGGTTCTCACTTTTACTCTTTATCTTACTCTCACTCTCTCTTCCCCTCTCGCTATCCCTGTCCCTCTCTCTGCTTACCTATCTATTTACTTATTTATCTTTACAACTACATACCCGTATCTCTATCTATCTATTCATCTACATCAATCTTATTTATCTATCTCCCTCTCTCTACCTATGTAACTAACTGTCTTTTAATCTATTCATCAACTTACATATCTATTTATTTATATAACAATCAATCAATCTATCGATCTGTTTCAGTCTATGTATGTATGTATGTATGTATGTATGTATGTATGTATGTATGTATGTATGTATGTATGTATGTATGTATGTATGTATGTATGTATGTATGTATGTATGTATGTATGTATGTTTGTATGTATGTATGTATGTATGTGTATGTATGTATGTATCTACCTACGTAACAAAGGTGCGTGTGCGTGTGAATTCGTATATGATAATATTTCGCGGTCGTAAAAGTATAACCATATATGTAAAAATACCGGTTTCTTATTGAGACCGGAGCCGCGAGACCACACTTTCTAAAAAGACACAATCGCATTTCTTTTCATCCAGGTTATTATACTCTCATTTTCTTCCTAGGCCTATATATCGAATCATTTACTTCAATGTACATATAGGCCTATATATCGAATTATTTACTTCAATACATATATAGGCCTATCTAATGAAGCAACACTTATTAAGAAGTCAAAAATCTCATTTCTTTTCATCCAGGTTATTTACTATCATTTGCTCCCTAGGCCTATATATCGAATTATTTACTTCAATATATAGGCCTATCTAATGAAGCACCACTTTCTAAAAAGACCAAAATCACATTTCTTTTTATCCAGGTTATTTAGACTCTCTGCCTAGGCCTATATATCGAATGATTTACTTAAATATATATATAGGCCTAATTTTTCCGTTCCATTTATCGCATATTCACCTTAACTTGGTTTCGTCTAATCAATCAATCGACCCATCAATCTAGTATTTATCAACCTATCCATACACACGATGTATAATAGATACAGATACAGATAATAATATAATAGATACAGACTGGAAAACCAACAGATTTCTATCTTTTTTTCCCTATCAATCTTACATACAAGTCATTTTATCAAACATATATATACATCTATAAAGACAAATAAACAAATACCTTAATTAAGTCGCCTCTCTCTCTCTCTCTCTCTCTCTCTCTCTCTCTCTCTCTCTCTCTCTCTCTCTCTCTCTCTCTCTCTCTCTCTCTCTCTCTCTCTCTCTCTCTCTCTCTCTCTCTCTCTCTCTCTCTCTCTCTCTCTCTCTCTCTCTCTCTCTCTCTCTCTCTCTCTCTCTCTCTCTCTCTCTCTCTCTCTCTCTCTCTCTCTCTCCACTTTCATAAAACTCGCCCAAGATTACAAAAGGAAAAAAAACAAAAAAACATAATCCAAAGGAACATTTGATTACATAACCTCATAGAACATACACGAAGGCTGCCCACCGCTTAGGGGAGACTAACCACATTATGAGGGAGGGAATGAAACTACTAAAATATAGAAGGGCGAGAGGTAAGGAGATGGAGGGAAGGGAGGGGAGGAGGAGGAGGGAAGGAGGGGGAGTTGGGAGATGGAGAGAAGGGAGGGGGGAGTTGGGAGATGAAAAGGGAGGATGCGGGCAGGGAGACTGGGGAATGGAAAGGGAGAGAATGGAGAATAGGAGGGGGTAGGGAGAATAGGAGGGGTAGGGAGACTAGGGGGAGAGGGGAGAAAGAATAGGGAGCGGGGGAGAAGACTAGTAGTGGGGAGGGACATGACAATGAATGGTAGGGGGTGAAGGAAGATTGGGGAGAGGGGAGACGGACAAGATTTTGAGGAGAAGGGGAGGGGGAATATGGGGAGACGTGTGGGGGCGAAGAGGTTGAGAGTGAAAACGATGACCTTGTTTGACCCCCAGTTCTTCCCTTTCTCTCGGTCCATTCTTGCGTTTGGCAGTTTTGGTGTCTGTTTTCTCCTAAACTTATCTCTTCCCTTTTCCTTCTCTCTTTCTTTCTTTCTTTCTCTCTTTCTTTCTCTCTTTCTTTCTTTCTTTCTTTCTTTCTTTCTTTCTTTCTTTCTTTCTTTCTTTCTTTCTTTCTTTCTTTCTTTCTTTCTTTCTTTCTTTCTTTCTCTCTCTCTCTCTCTCTCTCTCTCTCTCTCTCTCTCTCTCTCTCTGTCTCTCTTTCTGTCTCTCTCTCTGTCTCTCTCTCTGTCTCTCTCTCTGTCTCTCTCTCTGTCTCTCTCTCTGTCTCTCTTTCCCGCTATCTTATTTTGTTACTACATTTCTATCCGTGTATTCCGAGTTTGTCTTTCCTCTCCCTCTTTCATTTTCTTCTCCGCTTCCTCTCCCCCTTTTCTCACTCTGTTCCCTTCTCTCTTACCCTTTCCATGCCGCCTCCTCTCTCCGTTCCTCCTCGCTATATCCCTTCTTCATTCTTCACATCCTTTTTCTCATCCTCTCTCACCCTCTCATTCTACTACTCCCTCCCTCTCCTTCCACTCTTATACACTCACCCTTCCTCCCTCACACCCTCATTCCATTATTCTACCCTTCCTTTCCCCCCATTCTCCCTCCCTCCCACCCTCATTCCATTATTCCACCCTTCCTTCCTCCCCCTCCCCATTCTCCCTCCCACCCTCATTCCATTATTCCACCCTTCCTTCCTCCCCTCCCCATTCTCCCTCCCTTCCTCCCTCACACCCTCATTCCATTATTCCACCCTTCCTTCCTCCCCCTCCCCCCATTTTCCCTCCCTTCCTCCCTCACACCCTCATTCCATTATTCCACCCTTCCTTCCTCCCCCCCCATTCACCCTTCCTCCCACCCCTTCCACCCACCTTCCCTCCGACTCTTCTTCACTCCCTTTCACCCTTTCACCCTCCCGCCCACCATCTCATCTGCCCGACCCACACTTTCACCCGCGATTCACCGAGATGGGCGCCCAGGGGTCAGGTCAAAGGGTAGAACGCGGGTGGGTGAGGGTATTGTCTGCTGGGAGAGGAAAGTGGAGGGGAAAGGGGGGAGGGGAGGGGAGGGGAGGGGATGGTGAAGGGTAAGGAAGGAAGGAGGGAGGGAGAGAGAGAGAGAGAGAGAGAGAGAGAGAGAGAGAGAGAGAGAGAGAGAGAGAGAGAGAGAGAGAGAGAGAGAGAGAGAACGAGAAAGAGAGAGAGAGGGAAAGAGAGAGAGGGAGAGAGAGGACGAGAGAGAGAGATAGAGAGAGAGAGAGAGAGAGAGAGAGAGAGAGAGAGAGAGAGAGAGAGAGAGAGAGAGAGAGAAGAGAGAGAGAGAGAGAGAGAGAGAGAGAGAGCGAAAAAGAAAGAGAGGAAATAGAGCGAAAGATAAAGAAAGAAATACAAAGAAGGGAAAGAAAGAGAAAGAGCGAAAGAGAGGGAAGGGGGAGGGGCACGAGACGACTTTAGCATAGTCGTGACTGGGAAAGGGTTTACAGTGATTCTGGCGGTGAGTTTGTAGTGATTTATGGGCAGAGTATTAAAGCACGAGGGATGGGAGAGAACGGTGGGTAGGAGGAAGGGTGTGAAAGAAGGAATGAGAGAGGGTAGGGGGGGGGAGAGAAAGAGAGAAGGAGGTAGGTAGGGAAATAGAAGAAAGTGACAGGGAGAAGAGACATATACATATAGGCCTACATGCATACAAAACCTCCAAACACACCTACACACACACACACACATACACACACATACACACACACACACACATACATACATACACACACACACACACACACACGCCCACCTACCATAAAAAACACACATACACACAACCCCCTCCCCCCAAAACAAAAAAATCTATCCCCCACTAACTCCCCTCTCCCCCCTTCCTCCCCCCACCCACCCCTCCCCCCCCCCCCAAGACACGAGTGCCACTCCCTACTCACCCGAAAAGAAGCGCGGCACCGGCGATGCCACCTCCCAGCTGCGCCAAAACGAACATGGCGGCACGCAGGGGAGACACGCGGCGAGTCACTGCCAGAGCCACGGTCACTGCAGGATTCACGTGACCTCCGGAGACCTGGGGGGAGGAGAAGAAAATAGGGGGGTGAGTCAACAATAAAAGAGAGGAAAAATAAAAATGAAAATGGGGGGTGAAGTGGGTAAAAAGAGAGAGAGGTGATGGGGCGAGGAAAAAAAAACGAGAATGGGGTGACGGAGAAAAAAAAAGTGGGGTGAGTGGTGAAAACACACACACACACATTATATATATATATATATATATATATATATATATATATATATATATATATATATATATATATATATATATATAAACACATGTATATACATACACATAAATACACGCACAAACTGATAAACTGAAAAGGAAGTAATAACATTTGTATTTTGTAACGCACTTTTTGTACGAATATGATCTGGACACAGCAGGTAAAGTGCGAGTATATACTGGGGAATTTTTTAGGCCTATGCCACTAGGGGGAAACATGGTAGTCGCATTTAACTATTATAACTTCCGAGTATTTCTTAGGGTGCGCTAGGCCTATTTGTCAACATCAATAACCCCTTAGCATGAAAAAACGGAAATATATATATGAAAATATAACTACAATAAGAGCAAGGGAAAGAGAGAGAGGGTGAGGAAGAGAAAGAGAGAGAGAGAGAGAGAAAGAGAAAGAGAAAGAGAAAGAGGGAGAAAGAGAAAGAGAAAGAGAGAAAGGGGGATAGAAAAAAGAAATAGAAAAGTGAGAGAGGAGAGAGAGAAAATAGATAGAAATGAGAAGAAAACATGAACATGAACTTCCTCCATCGTCAGTCTCCCCCCACCTTGTTTAGAAGTCTAAAAATGGTCAAAATGAACAAATGTTTGAACTTTCTCTTTGCCACCGGCCATCCGACCTGAGTCAGCAAATAAACAAGTATATAATAAAAATAAGGGGGAAGAAAACAAATCAGAACAAAAAAAAGGTAAAAAAAACGCACGAACCAAATAAGACAATAATAAAACAAATACAAAACAAAAAAGTAAACAACCCGAAGAATAAAAAAATATAAAGCAGAGTTTCTTTAACTTCGCCTCAGAGACATAAGATTAATATGCAGTTAGTATTCAAAAAAATAATTTCATTATAAAAGTCGTAACGATAAAATAATCGCTCTTTATATTTTCATACTTCATGTGTCTTCCCAAACGTCCTTTCAAAATTTGTGAGGATTAAGAATGAATGACAGAACAATACCGTGAAAAAACAAACCAAAAATAAACAAGAAAACAGTACACAAAAGAGGTTTATTGAAATGTGAAATGTTTATCTTCTGTGTCTGTTCACAATTGGGTTTTATGTCAACAGGAAGTTGTATATCAAAACAACTTATACACTCTGCCAACTTAAGGGATAACTTATACAAAACTTAAGATAAAATGCACACAGACAGGAGAGCCAGACGGACAAACTGTACGACAAAGTGAATAAAACAAGTACATTATCAGAACTCTGCAACACAGTAAATTACAAGCATAAACACATATGAATAATAAAATGTACAAAAACAATTCACAACAAAAATTGTATTTTCCAACAGCTAGCTCAACCTTCGGGTGTGCCAAAGGCGGAGGTGTATATATATATATATATATATATATATATATATATATATATATATATATATATATATATGTATGTATGTATGTATGTATGTATGTATGTATATATATATAGAAAGAGAGAGAGAGAGAGAGAGAGAGAGAGAGAGAGAGAGAGAGAGAGAGAGAGAGAGAGAGAGAGAGAGAGAGAGAGAGAGAGAGAGAGAGAGAGAGGAGAGAAAGACAAACATACATACATGCACACAGACCGACAGAGAGAAAGAGAAAGAGAGAGGAGACAGGCAGAGAGAGAGGGGAGAGAAAGACACAGAGAAAGAAAGAGAGAGAGAGAGAGAGAGAGCAACAGGTTATATATTTGTACGACCTCGGTTGGGGAACAGGATCTCCCAAGGAAAGGCCGATAAAACACAAAAGCAAGAGCAAAAAAGGAGGTAATACAATAAAATGACTTTGATTGGAGATAAGATAAGA
>NC_091589.1:10815625-10818125 GCF_042767895.1 Penaeus vannamei
GATAAAGAGATTAATATAAATAAATAAATAAATATATATATATATATATATATATATATATAGAGAGAGAGAGAGAGAAAGAGAGAGAGAGAGAGAGAGAGAGAGAGAGAGAATGAAAGAGAGAGAGAGAGAGAGAGAGAGAGAGAGAGAGAGAGAGAGAGAGAGAGAGAGAGAGAGAGAGAGAGAGAGAGAGAGAGAGAGAGAGAGAGAGAGAGAGAGAGGCAGAGAAAAGGAGAGAGAGAGACAGACAGACAGAAAGAGACTAGAGACAGAGGAAAGACGAGACAAAGACAACAGACAAAATGAGAAGAAGCAGAAAGAGACGAGATGAGACAAGAATATACTTAATAATGACCATTTATGCTTGCTGTGTGTTTAATACTGCACAGCATGTCCCTCGGTCCCAGCAAGAAATTACTCAACCACAGACACATCAGAAATATGCTTGTTTCTCTCAATCAGCATTACATGTGAATTATTTTGTTTGACAGGCACAATCAAGCTCGTATGCATGTTATTGGAAATGTATATTCAATATTGCTCATGATGGAATCCCATTAATTTAATTCTATGACGTAAGTATGTGCATTACCATCATCAATATTAGTCGAATTAGAGTATAACTATCATCATCACGGTCGTTAAAAGATACATTAAAACACGTTCGCTACATGTATTTCATAATACTAAAGTCTTACCACATTCTTTACATACATTTTACAAGATTAGATATATTAAAACAGGATTGCCCAGTGCACTTTACAACACCGAAGACATATTAACACCATGTTCGTTACATCCATTTTACAACACAATAGCTCTTTGATAACGAGTTCAGGGCACTGTAACACTTGGGCTAAATATCAACTAACGTTTGATAACTCCTGGTGTCGCCTGTCTCCTTAAATAGATGATGACCTTTTTGCTTATGTTTCTCGAGCAGGTTTTGCTGGGTAAAAATTTGCATTTGACCTTTATGGTGCATTATATTCCTTTACCGAGTAGGTTTTTTTCTTCTTTTTTTTCATGAATACCGTTTGTATCTTTTTCAAAATACTCTATTTATGATGCTCTAATAATAGATGTGTTTCCTCTTTTTTTCGTTATTCCAATGGTAATAGCGTCAGTAATGCGATTCCATAAATAAAACACCAGCATGAAGTAATTAAACTCCATAAACTTATATTGCGTTGTGAAGTCTGGAGGCTACATGGCACAGAAAAAAAGTCTGACATTATTATAAAAAACACTTCAAGCACTTCATTAACTAAAGCAAAACTCTTTCAATCAAAAACATTTTATTCATAAGAGGAAATTAGATAAAAGAGGCGAGGAAAGAGAAACAGAAAACAATAATCACTGAATTCCATATCCTAACGCAACCCAGCAGTGGCAGAGCACCTGGTTCCTCACCTGTCCGAAGCTGTGCACGAGGACGGCCATGGCCATGCCGGCCACCAGCGAGATGGTGAGCTGGCCCTCCGGCGTGAGCGTCTTGCCTGTCCAGGGGCTGTAGGCGCCGCACACCAGGAACACGTAGAACACGGTGGCCAGGCACTCGGCGATCACGGCGCGCCACAGCTCCAGGGTTCGCACCTCGGCGATCATCGGGGGGCGGGACGGGGGCGCCGAGTCCTGCCGGAGGCCCTCCAGCTTGTCGAGGAGGGCCACCAGCTGGGCCTCCACGTTGGCCGCCCCTCCGCCGCCGCCGCCCACGCCGCCTCCACCGCCGCCCATCACTGCACTGGCCATCGTCGAGAGATAACGCTACTGATTGCGGCCTTCCCGATTTAGAACGGCTGTATTATCTAGCTTTTCCTTTTTCCAAGACTAATCACCTGCGATGTGGCCTCGAATCTTCCTCTATTCGGTTTTTAACACTCGTTCACCTCGCATTATCTTGGAAGATCTTCGATTTGGGCAAATGATAAAAAGCGGGAGTATAAATTAATTGCGCGGCGCCCCGATCAAGCTGTGCCCACCCACAAGAGCCCTTTGCGGCTCTACCCAAACTTCGGGGCCTTTCTTAATACCTTCGCCAGCTGTACAAAATCATCGGCACGACACACCAATCACTCCTCTCACACTGCCCTCCGATGTTATCACGAACCACAAGAAAAGAAGTAATGAACAGCGGATCACACAAAGCACCACATGGTAGCGTGAGCGAGAAACCAGAGCGTAACGTCTACTCCCGACGACGGCACAAACTCGACTGGCGCTTCGCTTTGCCCGGAAGGGGTATCTACTGGCAACAATGGCGCTCTTCCTGAATAAGCATTCTTGCTCACATTTCCTGTATAATCTACCACTCTTATTTTGTTACTAGGTAGCCAGTTCATTTAGAACCATACCTTACTTTAACTCACAATAAACAGATTAAGAAGAGATTACAAATGACTGAAGCGCCCAAGCAAACTTCGTACGTCTGGCAACGACGGGCTCCCAAAAGCCCATTTATTTTTGCATCTGTTAGATTTTTTTTTTTTTTTTTACATCA
>NC_091589.1:10840625-10843125 GCF_042767895.1 Penaeus vannamei
TTCCCCCGGGACTAAAAACAAGGGGGGATAAGGCGGGGGGGGGGGGTGGTAAAGGGAGATCCCAAGGGCATGGAACAGTTGGTCAGCGGAAGGAGGGAAGGGGAGGGAGGGGGAGGGAGGGAGGGTCGATGGAGGGGGAGGGAGGGGAAGGGAGGGTCGATGGAGGGGGAGGGAGGGAGGGAGGGTCGATGGAGGGGAGGGAGGGAGGGAGGGTCGATGGAGGGGTAGGGAGAGAGGGAGGGTCGATGGAGGAGGAGGGAGGGGGGAGGGAAGGGAAGAGGTTGCTGGTTTTCCTCATTCTTCTCTTCCTTCTCTGCTTCCCATTTTTATCTTTATATTATTTTTTTTTCTCTTCTATCCACTTTTTATTCAAGTTTTTGCCTTGTTTTTGTTTTGGCACTACCTTTTCCTTCTCTCTCTCTTCCGCTTTCGCTTTTTCTTCTCTTTATTTCACTCTTCCCTTTTTCCTGTTCTTCCTTACTCTTATCCCTTTCTTTCTCTCATTCTTCTCCCCCTCGTTTCGTCCTTCCCTTCCTCTCCTTCTTTCATCCTTCTCTCGCTCTCTTCTTCTTCTTAATTCCTTCCTTCTGTTTCTTCTTCCATCCTTCCCTCTCTTCCTTCATCATTTTCTACCTATTCTTGTTAATTCCTTCTGCCCTTTCTCTTCCATCCTACTCATCCTCTTCTTATCGTCTTCCATCTTTCCCTTCTTCTTCTTCCCTCCTTCTATCCCTCTTCTTTTAATCTTTCATCTATTTTTTCATTCTTCCTCCCATTTCTACCATCCTTCCCATCATCTCCGCCTTTCTTTCTCTTTCTTTTTCCTCTAATCTCTTCTTCCATCTTCTCCATCCCTCCTCTCCTCCTCCCATCCTTCTTTTCCTCTCCATCTATCCTACCCTTCCTTTCTTCCTTCTCTTCCTCCTTCCATCCCCTTTTCCATTGTTTTCTTCTTCCCTCCTCCTTTATTGCCCATTCTTCTCATCCCTCCTTCCACTCCCTTGTCCACTATTTTCTTCCTCCTTTACTATCGCCCATCCTCCTCTTCCTCCTTCCATCCCTTATTCACTATTTTCTTCCTCCCTCCTTTACCATCGCCCATCCTACTCCTTCTATCCCTTATCCACTGATTCCTTCTTCCCTCCTTTACCATCGCCCATCCTTCTCTTCCTCCTTCCACCCCTTATCCACTGATTCCTTCTTCCCTCCTTTACTATCGCCTTTCCTTTTCTTCCCCCTTTCATCCTCTAACCACTATTTTCTTCTTCCCTCCTTCCATCCCCCTTCCTCTTATTATCGTCCCTCCTTCTCTTCCCTCCTTCCACCCCCCTGTCCCCTCCCTCCCCCCTCCTCATTCCGGATTTAATGAGGTAATTAGCCAGATCACCACAACACTGTAACCAGCACTCGTCTTAGCGGTAGGTAGTTACAATACTGCTGGGTCAATTTTTTTTTTCATTTTCCTTCTTATTCTGTTTTCTATTCATTCTTTTCCTTCTTATTCACTTTTCTATTCATTCTTTTCCTTCTTATTCTCGTTTCTATTCATTCTTTTCCTTATTATTTTTCTTATTAAGTTTTGATGGGTTAAGATTTATTGTTTATTTATTTTCCTTCTTATTCTCCTTTTTTTATTTATTCTTTTCCTTCTTATTTTATTTATTAGGTTTTGATGAGTCAAAATGTTTTTTTTTTATTTATTTATTTTTTCTTATTTTTCTTATAAGGTTTTGATGGATTAAAATGTTATTTTTTATATTTATTTATTCTCTTTTTTTTATTTATTTTCTTTCTGATTTTTCTTCTTACGTTTTGATGGGTCAACATGTTCTTTTATATTTATTTATTCTTTTTTATTTATTTATTTTCCTTCTTATTTTTCTTATAAGGTTTTGATGGATTAAAATGTTCTCTTTTATATTATTTATTCTCTTTTTTTATTTATTTATTTTCTTTCTGATTTTTCTTCTTACGTTTTGATGGGTCAACATGTTCTCTTTTATATTTATTTATTCTCTTTTTTATTTATTTATTTTCCTTCTTATTTGTCTTATTAGGTTTTGATGGGTCATCTGTTGTCTATTAAGTAATCTGTTATCTATTTATCATTTCGTTATTCAGTCGTTTATCTATGATTTGTTGATAATCAGTTCATTTTTTTTCTTCTTGTTTTTGGTTTCTTTGATGTTGATTGGAATCTATATTTTAATTTGTCTGTATAGATGTCTCTTTTCTATCTCTCTATCTCTTCACTCCCTCTGACTTTTCCCACCTCTCTCTCTTCTTTTGTCTCTCTCTCCCTCCCTCCCTCTCTCTCTCTCCTTCCCTCCCTCTCTCTCTCTCCTTCCCTCCCCCTCTCTCTTGCCCATGTCACATTTGAATCCAACGACATGAATTTAATTAAAGCAATTTTACTTTCTGTATTTTAAATGTAACGGTTATTCTGTAACATTATATCAGTTATACTAAGGTGAAATACGATGATTAATTAAATAACAAT
>NC_091589.1:10858125-10873125 GCF_042767895.1 Penaeus vannamei
GATAAAGAAAAGGCCTTTGGTGATATTTTAAGACGAATCGGATGCATAAATCTAATATTCAACTATTTTCTGTGTTCTCGCAGATAAAATCAGAACGTGCGTAGCCTTCAAAATAAGGTGGAAAAGAAAAGAAGAAAAAATAAAACAAGAAAACAATCGAATGTCTCTTGCTCTTTCCTTCTATGTTATCTTTACATTTCATTCAACATGAATTGAACATAAAACCTTCAAAGAATCTACTCATAAATGCAACATTTCTCCCTTATATTATCATAATTTCAAGCTGTATTTTTAGAAAGAAAAAGCTAGATCACAAGCAACTCGAGGTGTAATGCCTTCTGATTCAATTTTTGGAAAAACAAAACACACATGGGGTTTATTTTGATGGCATCACAAAAGTCACGGATGCTTCGTGAATATGGTCGATCAATTTGATCTCTTCAATTTTCAAAAAGGATGGTCAATAATGATTTTAATGGTTATATTTTCGCTGAACAATCATCAAACTAGACACCATAACACCGCCTCGAGTTGCTAACCTAACCTAGCCTTCCCCATTTTCCGAAATCATACAGAAAAAGACTTCGAAATCACTTGTTCCGAAAGCTCACATGATTCGAAGCTTCGGAACTCGACTCAGCCACGACAGCGCGTCACAGCCGGCCACGCAGCAATTCTGGGATAGCATTCGAGAGAGGCAGAGGAAGGTGTGTGTCTACGGCGGCGCTTTATAATACACGGTAGGTTTTGAGATAGATTTAGTGGCTGTGGAACGGTTTTAGTTTCCATATTTATTGGTTTGTATACTGTTGTTTTTATGGCTGTGGTATGTACATTTTTTTTTCGAAGGAAACGATGTGGTTTTCAAAATGGAAATGCAGCAGTGACGGATAACAACTGACGGAAAGGTAGTAATGAAATTAACCAAATTTATTAACTGTGGTTCATCTAAATACACTTGAATAGGCTGGAAGATCATGTTGCCAAATCGGGCAGCAGTAGATGAAATTACTCTTAATTTTCATAACTTTAAAATGAATATTCAGGTCGCTTTTCGGGAAGTTCTAATCTGGCCACTTTGGTCTGTAGGGATAACAGGGTATTGGCTTTCTTTTTAAACAAATTTGATGCATTTCTACAGGAAAGCCACAGATTTCAACGATTATGGACGTTTTCGAGGTAATTGCTGAAAACTGCGACGCGCACTCGCAGAGTTCCAAGGGGGGGGGGGGGGTAATGGATATATTGGATTTCACGATGTCACCATAAACCGGTGAATGTCGAAACGTAATACATACAATTTAAAAAAACGTCTAAAACGGTCTTTTTCTATAAGCCTAGCCAAAGTTTTTCAGACAATATGCAGTGTGAGGACGGGTGTGAGTTGGGAGATAAAACCCATATAAATCGATTGGTAAATTTAGAAAAAAAGCGTCACCAACGCTTTTCGGGACAAAACTAGATTCGTTAGATTCCTTTTGTTTTGGTTAGGTTGATTCTGGTGTTCGGATCCGTCGCAAATGGCTAGTGTCCTTTCCATACCAGAGTCGTGCCACTCTTCATATCAAGAGTATAGTGTGAAATTTTCGATTACTACAGTAATAACGGTACCATGTGTCACTTTACTGCCTAATGAAGGGAGCTTTACCCCATGCAACCACCCTCCTGGGGGGCAGCCGCCCCAACCCCCGCCCAGGAAAACAAAGAATCCTCCAATATTCATGGCAGGAGAGAGCGTCGGACACACCCGGTATTGCGCGCTCCCTTATGCCGATCGTAGATACGAGAATTGCACATTGAAGGGGGCTGTGAAAACAAAGAATCCAACACGTATTCACGGCAGGAGAGAGCGTCGGTCAGACCAGGCATCGGGCGCTCCCACATATTGGTCTTACACACACGAAGTACCTTATGCACAGTAACTAGGGTAAAATTAAGCCTTACAACATACCTATGCAGAAGAGGGGCCGGGTTGTGGGTGGTCAGTATCACTTGAGGGAGCGGGAGAAGGCGCGCCTTGAGAGGTCTGTGGGAACGGGAGCGACGGCTGGTTGCTCAGACTGAGGAGGGTATAGCCTGGCGTTGCACCCACTCTTTCACGTCTCTCCAGAGTCTTTTGATATTCTGAGGATAAATATTTTGGTAATTGATGAAGACCACGACGCACCCTCGCAGAGACGAGTTCCAAACGTGGGGGGGGTCCTTGTCTCCCTCCAAAGGGGGAACCCCCTCCTCCCCTCCAAAGGGGTGAGGGGGTCCTCGCAGAGCCTAATTTCCTAGGGGGGAGGGGGGGAAGGATGAGGGGGAGAAATCGAGTTCACGAAGTTACATGGGGGGGGGGGGGGGGATGCACGATGTCAATAGTAACCTGTAAATGTCTAAATAAAATAAATACCACTTAAACATCTACACAAATTGTAATTATATGAAAGACGAGCCTAAATTTATATCACGGCAACAATAGAAAGGCTTTATAATAAAAAATAAGAGCCAAACTTTGTCCGACGGACACCGAATGAAACACCGCTAAATTAAACAAGCGCAAAACGTAATGCGGACGAACTCGATATATGATACACATTATTTTTTTTTACATTATAATACATTTTCGTAATCATACGAACCTGAATACCGAAACATAACATTAACCAACGAACTTGTGTCAAACCGTTAATAATTTTGGTAATTTTCTATATTACCTTCGCCTCTCCGATATCGACGATTTTGGTATCGTTGGATTCCTCACTGTCCACATTGCAAATATATAGTTTTCATTGCGCGGAAACCCCCGTTAGCGACAAACTTGGCCTCGATTACAAGGGAGGGCATGGAAGGTTCCAGGGAAAATGCGGGGTTAAATAACACGGTAGAGGTTGAAGACCGCGACGCGCGTAGATAGAGGAAAATGGACACCGCCATCTTATAGAGCGGGAAAAATAGAAGGGGATAGCGTATAGTTTAAGATGCACCGGCCTTATAGTCACCGCTAAATGACGAAAATATAACGCGCGGCCGCCTTTCAAATTCAAAGTCGATGAGCTTGTTTACCTTGCGAGGAAAAACACGACACTGACCCACGAACGCATTTTTGCGTTCGCGAACTAGTCCGTGTATCATTACGCGCTTGTCAAAACGATATTTGGCTAATTATGTGTCTGCTGGTACGCATTTATACCTTTAAAGTCTTTTAGTAATGTTATTATACTTCAATTGCATATTTTTATATTTATCTATACCCTCATATCGAATCCTGCGCATCGAGTGTTTCACACTTTCTTGCGCCAGCCACAGGTTGACAGCTCACCAACCCGCTCACTTCGAGATTGAAAGCAGGTGAGAAATGTTGCGTTTCCAGTGTTGTGGTGATTCTGGTTTTTTTTAAGACCTTTACAGTGGCATCGAAGAATAATTCGACTTCAGTAACCATCCCAGTTTTATATCTGAGCCCATCAAGAGCTCCAAAGGACGAAAAAGGTGATTAAAATCGAAGCAATCCCAACAGTACAAAGAAACGAAAGTTTCACGTTTCCTTATATAAAGGTATTTGGTTTATTATTTTACGGTGTGAATGCAGCTCTGTCTTGCCGTACATACCGTGGTGGAGAGAATGTGTCCTGGGGGGTGTTGGGGGGCTTGCCCCCCATCAACCCTCCCCTCAGGCAGTGCCCGAAGGGCACGCCTAGTCACGGCAATTTATATTGATATATTAGGTTGGTTGGTTTATTGGTTAATACGTTTTTGGGGGTTGGAACGTGTGAATTCCCGTAGATTTTTTGTCGAAATGTGGGTTGGTTTCCCGTAGAGTTTTTGATTTATTTCGCGTCAGTCCGTAAACTTTCAAAGATGGCGGTTACATCCGTAGAGTTTCATTGGCCGATTTTAAGCGCTTTTTGTGCTAGTTTTATGCATTTTTGATCGTTATTCTTCTTATTTAAGCTTGTTTTACCCCATAATTTCCCTGATATACTTCATGCCCTCCCCTGCTAACGGGACTATCAAATCAAGATCGTCGATGGAGAAATGGTACTCGATCTCCTGAACGATTCATTCGCAAAAGAAACAACGCCGAAAATCGATGAAATCATAGGATTTCATGCAGAAAAACATCATTTTTTTTCGACTTAGTCTCTGCGAGGGTGCGTCGCGGTCTTCAACAATTACCGGTTATGGTAGGGTAAGTTATCGGCTCCGCATCTAGTTCGTGTGCGCTCTATCCTGCCGTGAATGTGGTGGATATTTGTTTCCTCGGCGGGGTTGGGGGGTGGCAGCCCCCACTGGGGGGGGGGGTCGCAGCCCCCTGCAATGAAATGTCATATGGATAACCATGGATATTTTCACTGTGGGTTATATTAATACGGTAATTTTCTATATTACGTCCACCGCTCCGACATCGTCGCCGCCGATATAGGGCCCAAGTTTGCCGCTAACAAGGGGTTTCCGCACAATAAAACCTACTTATTTGGATTGTGCAGAGTGAGAGGAATCTAACAATACCAAAATCGTCAAAATTACTATATTACGTCCGCTGCCCCGACCGCCGCTTCGACATCGTTGCCCCCGATATAGGGCCCAAGTTTGCGCTAACGGGGGGTTTCCGCGCAATAAAACCTACATATTTGGATTGTGCAAAGTGAGAGGAATCCAACGATACCAAAATCGTTGGTATTGGAGAGGCGAAGGTAATATAGAAAATTACCATACTTTTAACTACTAATGCGGTTATTGTAAAATTAGTCTTAAACACTTATTGTAACACGCATATTATTAATAATTATGATATATAATCCGTGCAATATGTGCAATTTGCCGGTTCTCGTTTAAAACAAATTAAAACGTACTAACCTCCAGTTGTCGCGCCTCAGTTATGAGACTTCCCCGCCGGGTAATTATAAGTAAGACACCCGCCCCAATTTCGTTATTTTCCCCCCTACCCCTTTCAATCTTCAGGGGCACGTAGGACACACACCCGCGGGAGAAATAGTTGAATAAAATTTGAAAATTTAGGAATAAATGCAAAATCCGAACGAAACATGCGCCGCGCCGGTGTCCGTTTTGCCGATATCTCGACGAAATTTCTTAACCTAACAAAACTAGGACAACATTCCCTGGGGGTATTTCGCCGTAGTTTTCAGAAATCTCGCACGACCAGTGAGGTCCCCACAATTTTGTTGAATTCCCCTGCATGTACGAACAATATTAATTAATTCCATTACACTTTCCGTGGCTGCCTTAATTAGGATTGCCCAAAATAATTTACCCCACACCCCTTATTAGCACGATGTCAAATTATTACCAAATGACAATATCAATACATTTAACACATACCGTCACAGTGCGGAGGGTACAGGCGAGCTGCGGCAAGGAGGAATTGATGGAATCTTTTGTTCTCCGCCGGGTACTTCATTTGAAAAATGGCCTTAGCCAAGTACCCGGCGAAGTGGTATGTCCTCCTGCCGAAGCGGGGCACTTTGACTTTCGCTTCCCTCCATTTCCGCTCGATGGTGTTTGTGTGCGCTTTACTTTTGGGGTCAACAAAATTATATGAATGATTCACAGTTAAATGTTGATAGCTCTTTCTCCAAACAGCTGTATGCCTTCCAACAATCACTAATGACCGTTGTCACTGGGTGGATATGCTCTTTAATTTAAGTAAAGAGAGTCACGCGTCTCCACGGCAACGAGGAAAAATTCCCTTCTCTTGCGGCATACCCCTCCAAAAACCCAGTGACCTTCTATGACACGACCTACGTTATACTTCCGTTTACCAAATTTAGATTCATCAATCTCGACAATTTCCATTGACCCACCAATTTTGTCGGATTGATTTTCAAAACTCCAGAAAATTAAAACCTCCCGGCAGAAGCTCGCCCAATCGCAAATAGTCCGGTTTTGGAAATTAAACTCGCTCCGTGCAGATGCGCAAGAAAACCTCTCAAATACAAATTTACAAATTTTAAATTCATTTCAAAATCGATCTTACTATTATCAAACCAGGTGTTCTTAAAAAGTGATTTTTTGAAATTGCATCCAACTTTTCGATTTTTTTTTTTTTGGGGGGGGGTCTTGTCGCACCTGAATGAATTTATATTATCATCGCGACGGCATTCGCCGTCGCATTTGGGACATTTCATGGGCTCCAAAATGAGGCTATGTGTACGGCAAAGATCAAGCTAGAGGGAAGGCTGGGTGCCGTACTTTTCCCAGAAGTGCCCATACCTATCATATAATAATTTTAACAAAAAAAAAGATCTATTATATAAGCAAAAACAAATTTATATTTGAAAATACATAAACATTTAATAATATAAATAATAAACATTTAAACTAACCCCATATCACACTCCGCACAAAAATCACTACATGTAGCCATGGTGGCGGCTTACAGGCAAGTGAGTACGTATGTAAGATTGGGTATTGTTCTGAATGGGAGGCAATTGATGTAACAAGGCAGTATGGTAAATTAACCACATTACACAGAATACAACATATAATGTATAAGCATAAATTGATTTGAGGAAATGTCATTATAAATAACAAAATAATGTATAAAAATAATTAGTAATCGGCAATGATTCCAGGTTGGTTGAAAGTGGTGCTCCGAAAACGTGACCTTCATAGAAAACGCAGTTATAGAAAATGGAATAACAGAAAATGAAACATATAGAAAACGAGCTTAGAGAAAATGTAAACATATACAAAACTCTGCCTGTGGAAGGCTGTTTTGGACTTGGGCTCTGCGCGCCGCGTTTTCCCCCCGTTTAACTAAATATAAGGCCTGTGCATCTTAAGATTACATTTTCCTCTATCTACGCGCGTAACGGTCTTCAGCCTCTTCCAATAAATTGGTTGCTAGGATCAACAAACTCTTTGGAGTGGTTGATAACACGTGTATAACCCTCCTTGTCGAGACCAAGATAGGCTCCCCAACCGTCACTGCAGATAACGGTACCCGGAAGGATATACTTCTTTATCAGAGGGACCAGTGTCTCCTCCGATTAGTAGAGAGGAATAAGGAAGGACTTCTTCGACTCCCTCTATGCCTCCAAACACCCAGATATTACTTAGCTCCCGTCCGCGACCGTACTTCCACTCCCCGAAGCAAGACACGTCAATCTCCACAGTGATGTCCTTCCCTCCTATGGGGTCTTGATTTGACACAGTGAGCCGTTACTTCGGAGCAGAAGCTCCTCCAGTAAATGCTCGTTCTTTCTGCCCACCCAAGATTTTCAAAGATTGTATTGTGGCTCCACTTCTTTTCCAGCCAGTGATTAATAAAGCACACAATTTCCGATGGACGGATGTGTGCGTCTTCCAGAAATGTTCCTTTGAAGTCACTAACGGAGAAGGAGCACTGCTTCCGCTGCTTAGTTTTGGCAATTTTCTGCCAACGGCTACAAAACCACAGACCTCTTAGTGTATGTAGTTGCTTCGATGGTAGTGATCTATCCTCACCGCAACCTCCTTTCCTTTTAAGATACTTTTTTGTCTTGCGAGTTAAAACATTTTGAATGACTGTTCTAGACATTGCTTATTGGTAAAAATCCTCAAAGAAACTATCTCAGATATTCTATATTCTTCCCATTTCAAAAGATTCGTATACCCATATAAATCTCTTTGCCTACGATCATAGAAACTCGTTTTTTTTTTCTTCTTTTTTGCAGATGTTTAACGAAGACGATGCCGATGCCGGGAAGGAAACAGACGGATCCATGTCCATGCAGTCTGAATCGGTTCGAGATTTGGCGGTAGAACTATATGTTAGTGTTTTTTCTTTGTTTTTAGTCCTATGCCGTCAATTACGGCCTACACGGTACCTCACGCAACAGGATACATTATGAATGTTGCCAGATGCTTTCCTCCTTATTTCGGTTATTCTCATGTAAATTCATCCTTTAGTCATCTATATCACAGTACAACCCATCATTAGATATCAAAAGCCATCTTGGATATCACATTCCAAATTATTACATACTAGTTAAAAAGATTACCAGTAAAGCAAAACCAGCTGTCAACTGTGACCATTCCAATTACATCATAGGTTAGAGCTTAGTAACTTGTCTCGCTTAAATTCGTATTGGGTCACTCGACACCCTAATTGCCAAAGGAAAAGAAGGCACTAGTTAGCATCGAGATTTTGTATTTGAGTAAATATCCCATAGAGGAAAGTTTGTTTTTAGAGATTATCCCCTGTCCTGTTATATTAATAACATTTCTCAGATATATGAATTAAAGATGGTGGAATCTAAAAGGATAATGTAGATTAGGTGAAGTTAAAAAGTTGTAAAATATTTTTGTATCAAATTTGGGTCAGTTACTATAGGACAGCTGGGGGTTCTTCTCTTATCCTTCACCCTCCCCCCCATCCAGCTTATCGTTCTCCCCCATCCATCCTTCTCCCTTTCACCTATCTTATCCTCCCCCGAAAGCCACCTGTCTCCCTCTGCCCATAATCCACCCTTCTCCCTTCTCTCCCCTTCCCTTCCATCTTATGCTCCCCATCCAGCCTTGTCTTCCCGTCCACCCCTCATACCTCCCCCTCACCGTTATCTTTGAATACCAGTTTTTTCTCCCACATCATAGAAAATTGTCACGGAATACTACGCTGAAGATAGGGAGTCCACCGCAGCGTTGCCATGGAGCCAGGCTGCGTTCACTCTGATGGCCATCATATTTGCAGCGGTCTTTGTCCCTCTTTTTAAAATCACAGCTTCTATTTTCCTGGCTGCTGCCTTCCGGGCTACTTCGTTTCTCATATTTAGTGAGTGTTTAATTGATACTTTGTTTTGAGTACCTTTTTTTAAGAATTGATTTCTTGTTTTCCAACTTTTAGTTTTATTTTTTCACCCACTTATGTTCAGAGTGTAAGTGCAGAATAATTTAATAAGGGTCCAAGAACTGTGATTATTTCATTTATAACTGATGTGGAATTTCATATATATCATGCATGTCACATGAACTAGTGTGTGTGTTTATATATATATATATATATATATATATATATATATATATATATATATATATATATATATATATATATATGCAGCTAGTCTTTTGTTGCGTTGGTAAGTTTTTGTAACAATTTTTCTTCCAAGATCACTGCACTTTATGGAACTCATTGTCGTAGTGCCAGCACCTGGGCGTCATAAATGTGTGTATCCCTCGGTGCATATTTTCCAGGTCATCTTTCACACGCATGACGTTAAGATTATACTATGATGCATGCAGTTAGTGATTTCAGCGGATATATTCCTGGATCCGTTTTTAAGCAGTCTATTTTTAGAATTGTAAGGTTATTTCGAAATAGTGTCTGGAGTGCCAAGCCCTTGCCGTTTCCTCAGTTTTATTGAGGTATGTACAATGTTTTTAAACTCATTCGTGAAGGCTGTATCTTAGAGTGGATATGAATAACCATTTATTTGTATAGCATCAGGAGCGATACGAGTGATAAATACAACGCAATGAAATCTTAATTTGCATCTTTAAATCAACAATTATTGCAAGTCTATATGGTCTTTTACGGATTTAAGCCTTAGGAGCTGGTATCCTACAGCTCAAGTTATAGAATTTGCCTATAGTTATAGCGAATTGCTTACAAAGCCCATACATTATAGTTTATTAATGAAACATTATTTTTTTTGCTAGCATAAGAGATTTAACACACGCACCGTAGATGGTATGAAATACGTCACTCCATAGATATTTTAGTTTTTGTTTACACATACGAAACTTGGGGTAAAAGTTAGATGCGGTAGATTAGCCTGTTCTTTTTTCGCCGTGACTCTGACCCCAGCATGATGCAAGTACCGAGTTGACGAAGAGGAACCGCCTTAGCTTAATTCCGGAACCTTTAAGAGTACAAAGCCAGCACTCCTCCGCAGAGCTATTCCATCTCTATCATCACAAGTAATGCAGACGATTTTTTCCTGAAGCAATTATAGCAAGTCTTTGCGCTGTGGAGTTCAGCTCTCTGACCGGGACAAGTTCTTGGTGCGTGTGAGCGTGTGTGTGCGTGTGCGTGTAAATCAGTCCCTTTATCATTTTCTTCTCCCAGGGTTTCTTTGAGGGGGCTGTGTGTAAATGAGGTGATTTGAATTTTTTTAGTGTGCGACCGCCATCCTCGACGTCAGATGATATGATGAGAAAACATATTTTCAGGGTTTTTATTACATCCTGGTTGATCTGTAGATGTATATCGTAGCCGATCATTACAACTCCCTTTCTCCCTCCCCCCCCTCTCACTCCTCTCCCTCTCCCCCTCAGGTCCGGCAGCCATGGCGAAGATCGTGGGCAGCGAAGGATACCTCTATTACGCGCAGATCCTCGTGAGACACTACGTAGGATTCGGTCCCTTCTTCACCCTCTTCACGAATCCTTTAGATGCGATTCCGAAGCTCCTGAATCTCTAAGGATGGAAGGATGGAAGGACTGAAATAGAAGGATAAGAAGGAACGAGAAAGAGAGAGAGGAAGAGGGAGGAAAGAAAAGGAAGAAGGGGGGTAAGGATAAGGAAGAGGATGAAGTGTTTAGGAGAAATTGTTTTTTTTAATTTGCTATTTTGTTATTGTTTCATTTTTATCACCCGTTCACTTGATTTTGTTCTTTTTCCAGTTTTTTTGTTTTCTTTCCTCTTTAACATATATATTTTTAAAAATGAATATTTCTTTTGCTTTTCTTTATTACGTTATTTCTCTAACGTTATTTTCATTCTCTTCGCATAACTATATTTATTTTCTGCAATTATTTACGCCATTTAAATCTCATTTTCAAATTATTTCGTTTCATTTTCTCTGCACTTGCATATTCTTTTAATTTTTTTGCTTTGCGTCATAATTTTTGTAATTTTTGTTTTGTTCTTTGTTTTTTATTCTTGTTTAGTTGTTCCTTCTTTCTCCTTATTTATTTATTTTAAGCTTTTGTAGTATACACCTTCCGCTACCTTGTATTTTTTTTGTTTGTTTAATCAGTTTCCATTTTTTTTATAGTCTCTCTTTCCATGTGTTATAGTATATGTACAGATAACTTTATTTATAAAGTGATATCCCAGGCATGTTCGTTTATTACCCTTTCATAATGATTAAAGATAGATAATTTGATATATAATTGTGAATATAAGAAATCGATTATTATGACCTTGTAAATGAAATGATAGACGGTAAATGATGAAACTAATTGATCAAGATAAACAAAAATGGAAAGTAGACATGATTTACAAATCTATTTCAAATGTATAAATTGATTTTTTTCTTGCACTCGTATATTGAATTCTTCTATCTCTGAATATCTATTGAAATTAACAGTGGACAAACATGCACCATTCCGGTTTTCATAAGTACATGTGAATAAAGATTGAGTAAAATCTTGAATTAAAAGACTTACTCAATCGCTATTCGCAATAGATAAATATGCTCTTTAAAATTCAGTTCTTTATTAGCTGTAGTAATTCCCGCCATCGTTACTACCATTACGGATGCGATGATGGAGCCTAGACTTCGGATTACTAAATCTGTAACTTGTTTATCTTATCTAAATAACGTCTTCACTTAACTTTTGCAAATCTATTACTTGTATTGCAATTTTGTGCGAGTTCTTACATCATGACCTACAGAATCATTGATCAGTAACTCCAATCTCCAATTGACGCCGAAGTCATAGCTCTATCGTCGCATTCGGATAATTTGCAGTAATATTGATATCCCTAGTACAGGTTGTCGCAAAAGACCTGTAGTATATGTTGCCAAGATACATTTATGATTCAAGCAATACTTTTCATTTCAACTCTCGGTTCAGGCTACTGTTTAAGTAAACGACTCAGTCCCTTGGCGAGCAATGATGCACGATAATCAGAATGATATAAACGGACTCAGGTGTGATGTAGGCCGTAAACATTACTATATTTCTGCTGCAGTTGGTAATTTATAAAGAGGACTATGGGTGATAAAGCACTTGCACTCACGGCTACCCGCTTTTCCGTAGCAGCATTTCTGCCGTTCTCTATACATCAGATCAAGAGAAAACGGATATGAATAATAAAATTGGACCATACACTATTATAAACGGATGAATATTAGCTTAGTTACAGTGCGGAGGATCAAAGTCTGTTACTTTCTTATTTATTGCACTGCATACAATATACAATAAATACATTACTAAGCCAATAATACAACATTCAAGAACATAAAATGTACTCGCATCTCTATAGAAATTGTATTAAATGTACAACTTAAAAAAAATGCGACATTGAACCTGTAAACATGATTTATTTAAAACGTAAACGACTATTTATAGAATGTTGTTGGGCTAAAGGTTTAAAGTCACCTATGGGACTGTGGCTCTGCCTTTGATGGTGCCTTGCTAGAAGACCAGGTGAAGTGACATGAAATTTCCTCCGCCACATCATATCAGTTCATAGCAGGATGGGTTCAGCAATATCCATGTTTGAGTTAAACATGGGAAATTATCTCGGTTTTAAACATTTTTTTCTATCAAAACGTCTGTAGGTATGCAAAACAAAAATGACCTTTCGGAACAAATCGTAGTGACGTCACCATCAGTCGGCCGTCTTTTGTTTCCGTAGAATTCCAGCCCTGATTGCACTTAGGAAGAAAGGTGTTCAATCTCTTTGTTGCCCACATATAAAAAAGAACCTGGCTTACCTCTGTTCATGGCTCCATATTTCTTTTTTTTTTTGTTTATAAATCGCTTGCCAAAAGTTGTCCACACAAGCGGGCGTGACGGTAGACGGTAGACGGGCGGGTACGAAGAAAGATCACATCACGGGCGGACAAACTACTCGTTTTCTCGCCTGCAAAGTCATCTTTACCCGCCGATCGTGCCTTAAGTTGGCTCATTTTTTATAAACCTTTCCATTTCCCTTATATTTTGGAAAGGATAGTTCTCAGATTCTTTAGATTCCAACATTGTTATAACTGAAAATTTAAAATGGATTCACTGGCCTAGAAAAAATAATAACCAAATATATCTTTATAACCCATGTCACACCATCGAAGAATGCCCATGACAGTTGATGTCCATTCACGTCACTGAGGAAGGGACGTTCCTGCGGGTGGCGTCCATTCATGTTAATAATGGGTATTAGCGACCCCGGGGTTAGACAATATTCGTGCTACTGAATACATTTTTTAGAACAATGTTGAATGTACCTCATAGCAAAATATGGATTATGTAACCAATGGAATAAAAAACGAAATGATTGCTGGGAACTTGCTTACGGAATAGTCAACTTTGATATTTGTAATGCATGCTAGTCTTAGAGGTTTAACTTGCAAGGATGAATTCGGATTCATATAAATTAACCCAAAATCATGTTATCCCCATTTACTCAACGACACTGCAGACTTAAAAAAAAATAGTACTGATGTATGTCTTATTTATTTATGAAGTAAATAATTTAAGCCTCTTAATTTGAATATTTTTGTAGTTTATGATCGGATTTATTAAGACAGTAACCACGATTTCCCATATTACCACCAGTTCACGTTTGCTTTTTACCTTCAACTTGTTTCTAAGGAAGGATCTCCCCCATCTGCAGTCTTGGCATTTAAGAAGAAGAGTTGGCATACTTCAGACACCAGCCCTGTCTTGAAATTTGCATATATATGGAAAATCTGATAGAGGAGAAATATAAATAACGCCGACCCCACGTCAGAAGGCGGTTCTGATTTGCGTACAATGTTCCCCCGAAGATGAATCTCTGCGCGTAACGGATTAATTAATATGCATAATGAGACGGGGGAGGAAAAGTCTCGGATATTTCGCATAGCCGAGTTGAAGGCTTGAATGTGAGCATGTTCGTTAAGTTTGCTTGCTTTGAATAAATGATTAAACATTCTCCGTAAACACTTGTATCGGTTAAAGGTGATGTTACATGACGTGGTGCTCTCCTGTGCAACTTCCTGGTCGCTTAATACATCGAAATACAGCATTTCACTTTTGTATTATATATATTGAGGAAAGACGCTACGTAGGAATTATATAAATACTTATAAAACTATTTGCTTCTGCCAGGATTTGTATAAATGTAAAAGTAATATATATATTCATTTTCTTTGTGTACTTCGGGGATAAAGTTAACTATACTTGTATCTATTAAATTCCTTCTGCTTCTGTAGGGAATTCTTATTGTTGGAAACTTGTATAAACCAATATGAATCATTTGGGCTGAAGCACCCCTGGACATTGGCAATCCAGACATCTCATAACCCCTTAATCATACGCACTGTTCTTACTTAATGGAAAATGGACATGCAAAAACATTGTTTCGAAACCTTTTAGCTCAATAATATTGGCTCGTTTTTGTAAACTGAATTGCATAAGAAGATATGCATATTGTAAATTATTATTACTGCGAATTACCATACGAGTATCTGTATTCCATTTATTATTTACCAACTAAAAATATATTTGTAGATTCATCGATATATCGTGTTAATTTACGTTATTTTAAGTTATATATGTATAACTGAGAATGAAAGGGAGATTAGAATGCTTAAGTGTACGTGCGTGAGTAGGTGAACCCGTCTTGCCTGGTGATACATTATTTATTGATTTATTGGAAAAAAAAAAAAACTGCCGCACCAAATTCTAAGACCATTGAACGGCCAATTGAAAACATTACCGGGTGTTTCGCCCCCTAATTTCACCCTATCGTAAAACATCTTTGTTGATAAGGCAATGTTTATGGATTCTCAGGAAAAAAAAGTCAGACGTTGTAGAACGCCGTAGATAGTGAAAAGGGCATAAAGAGAAGAAGCAAACGGAGTACGAAGGCCGTTCAAGGACTGACCCCAAGCCAGACTTTCATTCTCTCGACACGGCTCTCACATGATGTGGACTAAAGAAGGGGACGAAAAAAGGAAGAAAATACCATGCTAAATCAGTTGAGGGCCGAAGCCTCCTAGCCCCCCCCCCCCCCCCCACGCACATGACGACAACGAACAAGGGATTAAGGGAGGGGAGGGGAGGGGAGGTGCTAAATTATGA
>NC_091589.1:10891630-10895596 GCF_042767895.1 Penaeus vannamei
TTTAGGAGAGTCGCCCCGGTACCCCGACGCCCCCCAAATTAACCAAATGAGTCACCTGAATCACCTGAATCACCTGAATCACCTGGCCACCATCGCCCAAGGTGAGTTATGGAGAAAGTGAAAAAATGAATTGATGAAAAAGGAGAAACTGAAGTGAAAAAGGAAAGGAGAGAATAATTAGGTGAGGATGTGAAGATGGAGTGATTGGGAGAAAATGGGGATGAGAGAATTGTAGGGGGAAAGTGAGGGAATTAGGTAAACATGGAAAAGGCGAGAGAGTGATTGGGTGAAAAAAAGAAAATGAGAGAATAAAGTGAAAAGGGAGAAGGTGAAAGAGGGATCAGGTAAAAAGGAGAAAGTGAGAGAATTAGATGAAAAAGAAGGAGAGAGGGATCAGTCGGAAAAAAGAAAAGAGAGAATTAGGTGAAAAGGTGAGAGAGTGACTGAGTGAAAAGGGAGAAAGTGAGCGAGCGATGAGGTGAAAAAGGTGAGTGAATACATGAAAGGGAGGAGAGTGAATACGTGAAAACGGAGAAAGTGAGCGATTAGGTAAAAATGAAGAAAGGTGAGATTAAACAAATGAAATAGGTTAATCGGGTTAATAAGGTGAATTATAGTGTTAAGTGATAATGAGTCAATAGGTGAACATATGTGTAGATGAATTTGTGAGTGACTGATTAATAAACAAGGTAAACGTTTACAAAGTCGGATAATGAAAGAATGAAGAAAACAAGAAAAAAAAACAATATTCACAGATCTTTCTTTTTCGAGAGGTAATTCATTCGTTAATTTACTACCATGAATTTGCCAATTACAACGTTACAACTACAATTACAAGTTGTCCGATGACATCCCATTCTCAATAAGACAAAGGTAGTTTATTTCCATATCCTCTATCTGTTGTAGTTTCAATTACAATACATAAATAAATCGTTTATTTTTCTTCCAGGAATCCAGCATATGTCCACCAGCGTCGACAACTTAACTCACGTTTTGTCATCAGTCATTCTACATATATATCCTGACATAGAAGGTGAGCGAGGTCAATGTTTTAAAATAATTAATTATATATTTATTGAGATAACCATAAATTTATGTACAAACAAGAATTATACATATATATATACGTATGTATTTGTATATATAAATTGTGGGATGTGGGATGTAAAGGGGTTGGAAAGCGGTCACAATTTCTGATAGATTCTGTATTTGCCAAATTGATATCAAGCGCCTGTCAATTATTATGAAATTAATTATTTCCGAACCCTCTTACGTTTTCCTAAGACGATGAAGCCATATGCTTCATCAAATAAGTGATGTACTCATATGTTATATAGTAAACTTAATATTATCAACAATATAGGTCACATTAGCCGTTGAATCATTTAACAATGTCCATCCGAAGGCTACGAACTTAAAAATATTAAATCCTTTTTGACACTAGATTAATTCGAAATGCATTTCAATAACCAAAATAGCGCACGAACTTTCCGGAATTTAGTTTTTTTTTATCGGGATTTCCTAATTTCCAGACAGCTTTGTCAGGGATTTCCTCTATTAAAAGACGTTGAAAAACAAAATCATCGTAAATGTTGAAAAAAAACTAAGCTGTTATCAATTGTTACCTTACAGTTTCCACACCAAATGCACTACTTTATCATAAAACACCACTTTCTGTAAGGTTACCGTAACCCTTCGGACAAAAAGAAAAAAAAAAAAAAAAAAGGAAAAAAGAAAAAAAAATCGGTATTACGTTTTCATTATAATCTAATGGATTAACCTCGGGATTAACTATTTGAGCATTATTTAACGCAAGTAAATTTTTAGAAATGGCGACGATAACATGGAAATTTGGGTATTTTAAAGGGATTAATCCTGGAATTGACATTAGAAAATTAGACTAAACATCCTTTGTATGGGATTTCCTAAGTGAAATGCCACTCGGATTCATTAACGAACACAACTTGTGATATATTCATTCTATATATGTTGTATAAGCTAAAAATCCCAAAATATATCAAATTTATCTGGCTCCTGCTTCATTAGAGCCACAAAGATGTTGCATAACCTCGAATTCTTCGTCCCCTCAGTCTGACACGACCTTGAGGAATAGAGAAAACTGAATATCACAGTTTCAGGGAAGACTCGTAAATTTTCACAATTGGTTACAGGTCTACTTCACCCCCCAAAAAAAAAACAAACAAAACAAAACGTATGAAGTACTGCCAGTTATTACACGCACGCATACATTCATATATATATATATATATATATATATATATATATATATATATATATATATATGTTTGTGTGTGTGTTGTGTGTGTTGTGTGTGTGTTTTGTGTGTGTGTGTGTGTGTGTGTATAAATAAATAAATATATATATATATATATATATATATATATATATATATATATATATATATATATATATATATTCATTTATATCATATATATACACCCACACATATATACATATATATGTGAATATATATGTGAATACACACACACAACACACAACAAAACAAAACATATATATATATATATATATATATATATATATATATATATATATATATATAAACATATATATATATATATATATATATATATATATATATATATATATATATATATATATATATATATATATATATATTCATTTATATCATATATATACACCCACACATATAAATATATTTTAATATATATATATGTATATATATATGTATATATATATATATATATATATATATATATATATATATATATATATATATACATATATATATATGTGTGTGTGTGTGTGTGTGTGTGTGTGTGTGTGTGTGTGTGTGTGTGTGTGTGTGTGTGTGTGTGTGTGTGTGTGTGTGTGTGTGTGTATTTGTGTGTGACTATCTATTTATATCTATATATACATACATACGTAATATATATATATATATATATATATATATATATATATATATATATATATATAAACATATGTCTACACACACACACACACACACATAAATGTATAGATAGGTAAGTAGATAGATATTTACTGATAGTTTCATTCGTAAATTATCTAATATAAATCTTTAACGTGCGAAATTCTCGAGAAATATATCAAATCAAAATACTGGAATGACAACGACAGATTTAAACAGAATAAGACAAGGGAAATAGGTCTATACTTTCAGATTGCCAACCAAGTACCAAACCAATAACCCACTGACATTCTTATGAATCACATGCAATTAATTTAAGATTCTAATAAAGTATTAAGAAAATGCTTACAGATAACAACGACAAACTAGGAACTCTAATACTCATAAGTATTTAGCTCGTGACTTGTTTTAAAGATATTTCTTAATACCAAACAGCCCAAAGGAGCGTTAGGGTTTTTGATGTTTATGGGTGATGTTAAATCCAGTAAAAGAAATCAAAGTTATTGTTGATTTGTTGTTCCGATATGCCACAGGATGTTCACACACACACACACATACAAAAACACACGCACGTACACACACACACACATACACACAAGCACGCACATAAACACACACACTCAAACAAGCAAACAAAAACAAAGAAACGAAATCACACACGCAAACAAATACACAGACACACAACCAAAGACACAAACAAACACCCGCAATCACACACCGTCAAAACATAAAAACAAACACAAACACACCACACAGACGCACACCTCCACCCGGTTCCAGCCTTTTTAGTCACGCGGATCCGTTTCAGTCCCGAAAGGCCCTCGAAGATCCTCGAAGGAAGCACAGTGTCTGAGGATCCTTTTCAGACGTAAGGAACCGGACTGAGGACTTTGGATGAGCGAGGAGCAGGAGGCCATGGTCGACTGGAATGGGGAGCGGAGATCCTCAACCTCGAGAGGAAGAATGAGGAGACGAGAGAGAAAATTCGGCAGGCGGAGGAGAGAGGATGAGAGAGCTGAGGACGGCGGTCGAGG
>NC_091589.1:10928596-10938762 GCF_042767895.1 Penaeus vannamei
TCTCGCACTCTCTCGTTCGCTCCTTCGAAGGACATGCTGGGATTGGCGCTGTTGTCGTTGTGCGCCGTCGGGTGGGCGTCCGCCGCGCCCCGCGACGAGGATCTGCGCGCCAGCGTCGTCTTCAACCAGCTGGCGATCGCCCAGCTGCTCGACAACGTCAGCAACATCTCTCGTGGTGAGGCTTTCAATCATTTTGATGTTTATTTCTGGTTCGTTTTCATTTATTATCATCTTTACTCTTTTGTTGTTTACTTTAGAGACTATAGTGATGGCAAAGCCTCGCTCACTCAGTGCCACCCGCATTGCACCTGCTGTTGCTCAGAAAGCCCCTTGCCTTAACGCCGTCTATCGCGGGGAATTAACTCGTTTCTTCCTGCCAAGGTGACGCCGCAGTGACGACGCAGCTGGCGCAGTTATCCCGCAGCCACACAGCGCAGACGCAGCAGCTGAGTGAAGGTAAGCAAAGTCCACTGCGCCGACGTATCCTTAGATGAATAATATTGGATGAGTTGATGCTGTCAATTCTGTTGAAGGTTGCCGACCTCTCCCGAAGTAAATAGAGAGGTGGTTTCTATTCTGTGATTTTACTTGATTTCTCATGCATTTTATCCAGTGTTTTCTTTGTTCCACTCTGAGCAGGCAGATTACTTTGATCTATGAAGAAATGTGAAAGCTTTTCTTTAATGTTATATCTATCATTCGGAACTAATCATATTTCGGCAATTATCCTCTATATTCGGTAAAATATCTCAACGCATGCACAGACGAAAGCACATTCATTCAGGCGAGACACAGGCACCGACGCAGACCGACACACAGACGAACGCAAGCACATTCGAACAAGCAGACGCAACGAAAGCCCGCTCTCAGACTGCGACACAAGCACGTCGATGACAATTTGTTCTTTATTTCCTGCTACATTAAAGACTTTATTGGTCATTAATAAGAATACTGATACTATAATCTCCCCCCCCCCCTTGCAGGCCTCGCTCGGGTGACATCCAGTGTCGACCTCCTCTCCCAAGCTCTGACGTCACACCTGCGGCAGGATGACGTCATCAACCGAGGTGAGTCGCCCGGGTCAAAATAACTCACTTGACACACGCAAGCACGCTCGCGGACACATATACAGACATACACGCAAATATGCAAGCATGATACACATAAGTCTCAAATGCAGTTTAATATTCTTACACAGGAACAGATGAATTAATATAATTTAGAAGCAACGACAACAACAAAACACACACATGCGTGTTTAAGAGCACGGTCAGTCACCAGCATAAGTACAATCTTTAAACACAAATACTTAAATTACTGTAGTCTCATTCGGAATGAAAGTTTTCGATCTGGTTCCTGCTGTGACACACAGACATATATATCTATGTGAGTGTGTGTGTGTGTATGTCCGCATGATTATATATAAACACAAATATATAAATATATGTGCGTGTATATATATATATATATATATATATATATATATATATATATATATATATATATATATATATATATATGTATGTTTATATGAGCATGTATATATATATCATATATATGTTCATGTGTGTATATGCATGTGTGTTTCCATGCATGTATGTATATATACACACATATATATATGTGTGTGAGTGTGTGCGCAGAACAACATGAAGTGCTTTAACAAGCATTAAATTTACGTGCTCCGTAAGAAAAGCTTTTAATTTATGATGAAAGTTTAATTTTTCCACAGATACTTTCATGCCAAGCGACTTTGTGGAAAAGGTGAAAGCACAAGAGAACGAACTGCAAGAACTGTTGCAAAGGAATAACCAAACTGCAGCCGTCATTCAACAGCTGGAAGGACAGAGTCTGCAACTTCAGAATGAGGTCGACCTCAGACGCCAAGAGGCCCAGCAGAAGGAGGACTCGATTGGGCAACTCAAAGCCAGCATTCGGAGAGTGAAAGATGACACCCTGCAGCTTTTGGCCAAAGGCAGCGACACAGAAGCAGAAAAGGCCTCCCTTCAGGCAAAAACACAAGCACTGAAGGACCAAGTGGCGGCGGAGAAAGCACTGCGACCTCAGAAACAGGCAACCAAGTCCCAGTTAGACCAACAAGTGGCAGAGTTAGAAAGCCACAGCAAGGAGATCCGGCAGCAAATGGCCCGGCTGGACCAGGAACTCGAGCAGCTTGAGCAGAGAAAGGCCACGGCCGAAGGGGAGAAAAGGGCTCAGCTGGAAAGGAACGCCGACTTGAAGGAAGCCAAGGAGGATGCACTGGCAGCAGAGACCAGGATCCAGACAGGGATTGATCAGCTGACTGGAAGGATCCGCAGTCTAGAAGCTGAAAACAAAGTGTTGGAAGGACAAAAGAAAAAGAAAGAAGATGCGCTTGTTGCTCTTCGAGCGTCACTGGCATCTAAGAATGTTCAGAAAGAAGATGCAGACGGAAGACTGTCAGATATACGGGAAGCATTCGAATATGAATGTCTCTATTAGCAGGAAGTTTGTGGATTGTACAGTACGCACAGGACCAAGAAATGTTGTGTGGGTATACCGAATGCCACAATTTGTTCATGGAGGTGACAGTGAAGTGACTGAAGTGCAAAGTTCTTGATAATGATTATTTAAGGTGTTCAGCATCGAATGAAAGCATCGGGTATCAAGGCACTGAAAGAACTCTATGACAATTTATCGCATACATTTACTTTAATACAGTGATAATGTTTTATATATATATATATATATATATATATATATATATATATATATATCAATTGCTGTGTGACTAAGGATTAGTATGTAGGATTGACATTCAACGCAATGCTGTTTGCTTTTTCTTGCCGATTTGCCTATGTCTGTTATTTTCTATTTTGATATGGTACAAGAAAGTATGGAAGACGATGAGTTCAAGCTTCGAACTGAAAGGACAACAGTGCTATGCAGGTTTGTAGATGTCTGAACAAATTTCTCCTCTCAACAGAGATCCGCAGCTGCACAAACATCAGTGAAGCTCTGCAAGCAAGGACCGGCCTCAACGACAACCAAATCCAGGAACAGCAAGAAGCGAGCGCCCAGCTGGAAGCAAAGCGCAAGCAGATGGAGGAGAGAATCCGCCAGGCAGGGACCACCAAGCAACAGTTGCAAGATCAGCTCCTCCAACTGCAGACGGAGGAGCTGCAACTGAAAAATGAGGAAGTGCAGGCCAAGACAGAGAACCTTGAAGCCAAGTCCGCACTCCAGAAAGCAGAAGGAGAGAAAGCCCAACTGAACAACGAGATCAGTCTGCTTATGCAAGAACTCCACCTTGCCAAGGAACAGAACAAGCAAATTGAAACGCAGATTTCTTCCGCTAGACAAAAGGTTACACAGTCCACCAGAACTAAGAACGAATTGACACAGGGTAAAGATACAAAAGCAGCTATGAAAAGCTCCTTCTCCCAAAATCTAAAGGAAGAAGAGACTCTAATCAAACGGCTCTCTGATGAGAATAGTCGTCTCGAAGAGGACATTGAAAATACCAGAGGATCAGGCGAGAATCTCACAAAGACTAAGGCAGAGTTGGAGCAAAAAGTGAATGCACTGAACATTCAGAAGGGAGAGTTAGAGAAGGGAATACAGCGTGCTGGGGAATCGGAGAAGTCGGTACAGGCTTCTATTAGGAGAGTAGGCCAGCAGATTCAGAAAATTGAATCTGAGATTAGGGACATGGAAAAGTGGTTTTGTTAGCGATATTGACCTCTTGTTCCAAGATCTTGAATATTCAGAAAAAATAAACTGTTACATTATATTTGTGCCATAGTTGTACGAAGACATTACTTCTAATAAACTTTACTAAAGACATTTAGACTTTGACATACCCTATATATAGATAATGTGAATGATAAGTACCATCAAATAGACAAAAAAAAAGTGCCATGTTGGCCTATTTATGATGTCTGAAGAGTTTAATCAGGGATGGGATATTTGCTAATAGCCTATAGATAATCATGAAATGTGATGTGATAATCAGATTCAGTGATGCTTACCACAATAAGTAGATGGAGTTGAAGAATTTTTTTTTTTTTTGTTATATATAACTGTTCTGGTATATCTGTGGTAAGAGGTTTCTGAACCCCTTATGGCAAGGTAACCCACCAAATGGCAAGCACTTGTAGTAAACAGAATATTTATGAATTAATGGTTTTCTTTGTAGGTTTAACAGTCATGGGTGTTTTTTTTTCTCTCTCTCACAGAAAGGAATGTGAGATTTCAAAAAATATATACATGTGGGATGAGTGATGCATTTTATTGATACAGATACATGACTAAGCTAAGTCCTAACAACCAACCATGATAAGATGTAAAGAGTTGCATGTAGAGGCAGAGAAAGAGACAAATGGACAGTGTGTTAAGGAAAATCATATTGTTAAACAAAATCAGTGAATACAATGACAGGACTAAAATATCACAAATAAACAAAGTATTAGCTAATGAACCATACCAAAACTGTGAGAAAATAGCCACACTGAGATCTGAAATAAAAATAAAAATATTACATTATTTGTACAGTTCTTGAGGTATAAACAATATCTATAAATCTAAGATATAATTTGCCCCTTAAAATTAATATAGATGCACAATAGCACTAATTCCCAAAATAAAAATAATCATATCACTTTTCATGTCACACAGTGGTAAGGCAAGTACATTACAAATGAAGGATGGCTAATCATGTTACCTGATGAGTCGTCAACTTGCCGAACTATAAACAAGAATATTTTTACGAAAATAAACACTAACATTTTACATAGATATTGTACAATTGATATGGAAATAGGAATATTACACAAGTTAGTTGCTTATCCAAACTCCATAGAACATTAAAATATTGAAAATTATGTGCACCGAATCACAACAAAATGCTGGTTCTTACCAAAACATGGCGTCCCTCTCTCGGAAACAATAAAACAAATATGTACATGATATATTAAGAGAAAATTTCGAATTTCAAATAAATGCACATACTTATCTATATATCTGCCTATTATTTACTGATTGTTAGATGACATTGTTAGATGAATACGTCTCGAGTTTCGTGATCTTTTATGATTTTATCATAAAAAATTACTGTTTGTAAGTGAAAGAAATCACCATGAAGGGGACCGTCTAATGTTTTTTCGCCTTTTTTCGCCCGTCTTGCCGAAATTGGGTTAAATGCATTTCCGAGGAGTTTTGGGCCCCCGATTCTCGCCTGAAAATTTCAAGGCCCGGCCTCTGTTTATCAGGTGGTGGCAGCCCTTCTCGATGTCGACCGAAATATTATTTTTTGCATATTACCTCAGAAAATCGGTAATTATGTCGTAATGATTAGAATAATAGTAATTTTTAAAATCTGACAAGTGTCCAATAAACAATAATGAAAAAAGTCACACAAATAAATAAACATGATGTGCCACTCATATGATTAATCTTATTTTATTCATTTCATCATATATAGTTAGTTTGATCTATGAGCAAAATATTTCGAAAATGCAAACCTCCCTCACCACCAAAGGGAGGGTAGGATTGCTAGATGATCAGAATCACCACCAAAATTTAGGGAATATTAGTTTGGCTAAGACATACCTTAGGTAAACAATATATTAAAATCTGTTCATAACCTTTTGAGTTGGAAAAAAAATCCTAGATCCGAACTTTGGTCCACATCAATAAATATAAATATAAATGGGGTACACGAAAAGTATCTATATGTGCTTACATACCTTATATACATTTTTTTTACACCACCCTGTTCTTGTATTGTCTTTCCACAGTAGTCTGAGTGTGAAAATTGGCTATATGGTCCCGTAGAGTTAAACACCAGTGATCTGCAGATGCAAAGTCACGTGTGTCATGGTCCACGACGCCCGGCCGCGCTGAGGAAAGGACGCGTATGATACCCGTCCGACTGGAGAACGAGCATACATATACATATATATATCTATATACGCATATTTATGTATATATATATAAGCGTGTTTGTATGTCTTTGTGTTTGAGTGTGTGTGTGTTTGCATGAATATATATATCTATGTAAATATATGTATTTATATATATACATATATACACACACACATGTATATATATATATATATATATATATATATATATATATATATATATATATATATGTGTGTGTGTGTGTGTGTGTGTGTGTGTGTGTGTGTGTGTGTGTGTCCTGGCGTGCGCATGTGTGCACATTTGCATCCCTGCCAAGAACCGGGATTCCCGAGTCCTCCGTCACCCGGTGTCGCCGCCGTGTTCGAGGAGCCTCAGCAGCAGCCTGGGTCGGCGAGGTCGACCTTGTTTAACTTGAGTGCGAGCTTCCCTCTCGCTTCTTCTTCTTGATAGTCGTAGATGGGAAATGCACTGAGGGAAGACATGAAAATATGACAGACGCCGAAGTAGCGAAATTTAGACAAATAGAAAACAAAGTAATAGTAAGAGAAAACTAGTTAACTGAATGAAAACCTGAAAAAAAAAATATGACAGAATGGTAAACACTTGCAACACGCCCCCCTAGATAAAGTTTCAGGATGCCTGTAAACATTAAGTCGGAGGCACAGGGATGCCACTGAGGGTTTTCCCTGCACAAGCCTCCGCAGGGACCCATGCCCCCGCTCCCTGCCTTTATAAGTAGCCGCAGCAACCTCAAGCCTTCACTCCCTCGCGCCGCTCCGTCAGGAACTTCAGGAACTCTCGCACTCTCTCGTTCGCTCCTTCGAAGGACATGCTGGGATTGACGCTGTTGTCGTTGTGCGCCGTCGGGTGGGCGGCCGCCGCGCCCCACGACGAGGATCTGCGAACCAGCGTCGTCTTCAACCAGCTGGCGATCGCCCAGCTGCTCGACAACGTCAGCAACATCTCTCGTGGTGAGGCTTTCTATCATTTTGATGTTTATTTCTGGTTCGTTTTCAGTCATAATTATCACTTTTTTTGTTGTTGTTCATTAAGATACTTTAATGATGGCAAAGCCTCGCTCACACAGTGCCACCCGCATTGCACCTGCTGTTGCTCAGAAAGCCCCTTGCCTTAACGCCGTCTGTCGCGGGGAATTAACTCGTTTCTTCCTGCCAAGGTGACGCCGCAGTGACGACGCAGTTGGCGCAGTTATCCCGCAGCCACACAGCGCAGACGCAGCAGCTGAGTGAAGGTAAGCAAAGTCCACTGCGCCGACGTATCCTAAGATGAATGATATTGGATGAGTTGATGTTGTCAATTCTGTTGAAAGTTGCCATCTCCCGAAGAATTAAAGATACTGTAACGATAGTAGACAAACACATAGCGCGGAAAGATGGTTTCTCTTCTCTGATTTTACTTGATTACTCATGTATTCTATTCATTGTTTTCATTTTCCCGTCTGAGAAAGGATGTTACTTTGATTCCCAGTAAAACCTTTAGTTTATTTAAATTTAATTGATACATCGTGCAGACCTAATCGCATATCGACAATTATCCTCTATTTTTGGTAAAATATCTCTACGCATGCACATACGAAAGCACATTCCCTCAGACGAGGCACAGCACCGACACACGAACGAATTCAAGCCCATTCGCACGGGCAGACGCACAAAACGCACACTCAGATTACAACACAGCTACGCTGATGTCACTTTCCTCTTTGTTTCTTTTTTCATTAAGAGACTTCATTCCTCCGAAATAGGAATTCTGAAGGTATTATGCCCCCCCCCCCCCTGCAGGCCTCGATCGAGTGACATCCAGCCTTGAAATCCTCTCCCAGGCACTGACGTCACACCTGCAGCAGGATGACGTCATCAACCGAGGTGAGTCGCCCTGGTCAAAATAACTCACTTGACACACGTAAGACCACACGCGGACACAGGCATGATACAGACATACACGCAAATATAAAAGCATGTTACACATAGTCTCAAATACAGTTCAATATTCTTACACAGGTCAGCAGCAACAACAGCAACAAACCACACACGGTGCATAAGAGCATGTTTAGTCACCAGTGTAAGTACAATCTCTAAACATGAATACTTTAATTGCTGTAGTCTCAGTCGGAATGAAAGAGATTTTCGATCTGGTTCCTGCTGTGACACACACACACACATATATATTTATGTTTGTGTGTGTATATGTATGTGTCCGTGTGTGCGTGTCTATATATAAACACAAATATGTAAATATGTGTATGTATATATATATGTATATATTTATATTTGCATGTATATGTATATATATATATATATATATTTTTTTTTTATTTGGATGTGTATATATATATGTATATATATGAAACGTATCCATGTTGACAAATGTAGAAAAGGTATGAATGAGACTGGATATCTTCACAATACAAGAGATGTTTTTGACCGGTTTCGATTACGTCTTCATCAGAAATACATACGATTTATGTATTATGTATGTATTTCTGATGAAGACGTAATCGAAACCGGTCAAAAACATCTCCTGTATTGTGAAGATATCCAGTCTCATTCATACCTTTTCTACATGTATATATATATATATATATATATATATATATATATATATATATATATATATATATATATATATATATATATATTTGCATGTATATGTATGTATATATTTATATTTGCATGTATATATATGTATATATTTATATTTGCATGTATATATATATATATATATATATATATATATATTTATATTTGCATGTATATATATCATATATTTGTTCATATGTGTGTATGTACGTGGGTGTGTACATGCATGTATGTATATATACACACACACACACACACACACACACACATATATATATATATATATATATATATATATATATATATATATATAACATATATATACATATCTATATGTATGTGTGTGCAGAACAACAAGCAATAGATTTGTGTGCATCGTAGGAAAAGCTTTTAATTTATGATGAAAGTATAATTTTTCCACAGGTACTTTCATGCCAAGCGACTTTGTGGAAAAGGTGAAAGCACAAGAGAACGAACTGCAAGAACTGTTGCAAAGGAATAACCAAACTGCAGCCGTCATTCAACAGCTGGAAGGACAGAGCCTACAACTTCAGAATGAGGTCGACCTCAGACGCCAAGAGGCCCAGCAGAAGGAGGACTCGATTGGGCAACTGAAAGCCAGCATTCGGAGAGTGAAAGATGACACCCTGCAGCTTTTGGCCAAAGGCAGCGACACAGAAGCAGAAAAGGCCTCCCTTCAGGCAAAAACACAAGCACTGAAGGACCAGGTGGCGGCGGAGAAAGCACTGCGACCTCAGAAACAGGCAACCAAGTCCCAGTTAGACCAACAAGTGGCAGAGTTAGAAAGCAACAGCAAGGAGATCCGGCAGCAAATGGCCCGGCTGGACCAGGAACTCGAGCAGCTTGAGCAGAGAAAGGCCACGGCCGAAGGGGAGAAAAGGGCTCAGCTGGGAAGGAACGCCGACTTGAAGGAAGCCAAGGAGGATGCACTGGCAGCAGAGACCAGGATCCAGACAGGGATTGATCAGCTGACTGGAAGGATCCGCAGTCTAGAAGCTGAAAACAAAGTGTTGGAAGGACAAAAGAAAAAGAAAGAAGATGCGCTTGGTGCTCTTCGAGCGTCTTTGGCATCTCTAAACACTAAGAAAATAAAAGCAGACATAGACCTGTTAGAAATAGATGAAGTATTCGATCCTTCTTGTTAATATTAGCTCGAAGATAGTTGGTGGATTGTACAGAATATTCCTAGATCCTACAGGATCTAGGAATATTGTGTAGGTACATTGTCACAATTTGTTCATGGAGGTGACAGTGAAGTGCAGTAAGGGATAAGGGCAGTGGGTATAGGGGAAAAGTTTATAACGGTGACATTGAAGTGACTACGAAGTGCAGAGTTCTTAATAATGATTATGTAAAGTATTCAGAATCGAATATAAGCATTGGGTATCTGAAGCACTGTAAGAACTCTATGATCCTTTATCGTATACATTTAATACAGTGATCTTGTATTTTATGCATATATATAAACCATATTATCCACCACTACTGTGTGACTAAGCATTAGTATGTAGGGTTGACATTTTACGCAATGGTGTTTGCTGTTTCTTTCCGATTTGCCTATGTCTGTTATTTTCTATCTCGATATGGTACAAGAAAGTAAATATGACAAGCTCAATCTTCGAACTGAAAGGCCAACTTGGGGCT
>NC_091589.1:10939262-10954262 GCF_042767895.1 Penaeus vannamei
TCTCTCTCTCTCTCTCTCTCTCTCTCTCTCTCTCTCTCTCTCTCTCTCTCTCTCTCTCTCTCTCTCTCTCTCTCTCGCTCTCTCTCTCTCTCTCTCTCTCTCTCTCTCTCTCTCTCTCTCTCTCTCGCTCTCTCTCTCTCTCTCTCTCTCCCTCTCTCTCTCTCTCTCTCTCTCTCTCTCTCTCTCTCTCTATATATATATATATATATATATATATATATATATATATATATATATGAATATATATATATATATATATATATATATATATCTATGAATATATATATATATATATATATATGTGTATATATATATATATATATGTATATATATGTATATATATATGTATATATATATATATATATATATATATATATATATATATATATATATATGAACACCTACATGTTGACTGATAACAACAATTGTTTAAATGAGATGCATAAATGAATGGATAGAATAAATAATTTACTGACCGACAGAGAGATTAAAAAATATGTATCGCTTTTTCACGGAAATTTAAAAGTGATCGGATGATATATCTTAGATTTTGGTTGCCATGCCATCTCCAGCCTCCCCTGCTCTCTCGGTGAACAGGAGATTTTATCCTTAGGACTTGCTACATGTAAGTAATAGGAAATTGCATAACAAATCCTGGAATATATATTTCAAGTGTGATAATTTTGTTCTTAGTATTACAAAAATGTTTTTTTTTCTTTTTTTTAGTGATTTATCAAGCATTTATGAAGCGAACATCAACTTATTGATTTGCTACTTAATTACTTATTCACGCATGCACACTCACCTTATTGCATACCTTATACTCGATAGTGTGGCTGCTCCTTTTCATGCTGTGTTGTTTCTTATCTATATTTTTTTCTCAATATTTTTCTTATTTTTTATTTTTTTACATATTTTTCTTTATACTTCACTTTTTATCCTATAATTTGTGTGACACTCGTTTTTAACTTTATTAGCATTTAGTGCAACCCGCGCATGTGTTACCCATATTTTTGTTTCCTAAAAAGAAGTATAACATATTTGTAATTTCTACCTTCCATATTATTATGTATCTTGAAATGTGAGTTGTTAATTTGTTTAACAGGAATTCATGTTATGCCTTTATATAAAGCAGTCATGTTCTTATATGGAAAAAATATATTTTCAGAGAAAGGGAAAGTGTTATGTATATATTTATGCAAAGGTCTCATTATATAGATTATTTCTTTGATATCAGATGTAATTTATAATTTGCTAAAACCTTGTTTACTCAGAAATTCCATAATTGTATTTTGTTCTTGTAATGTATCTTTTATTCTATGTTCTTTATACTTATCATTGTATTCAATGATTTTGTTAAATATGAATTAACTTAGCATCCTGTTTATTCACGTCATTTTCTCTGCCTCCATATCTTCACCCGTCCATATCTTGGTTGTCTCTCTGTACTTAGCCTAGCCATGTACCTATATCAATGAATTGCTGTACTTGGACATCTCTCTTCTTGGACCCGCATCCCAAATATGTCATATATCCATTGATATTATTCCCTCTCCTGAGAGAGAGAGAGAGAGAGAGAGAGAGAGAGAGAGAGAGAGAGAGAGAGAGAGAGAGATAGATAGATAGATAGAGAGAGAGAGAGAGAGAGAGAGAGAGAGAGAGAGAGAGAGAGAGAGAGAGAGAGAGAGAGGGTAATCACTCATGAGTGTATCATGTAGCAATCACACACGTCGGGAAAAAAAAATCATAAATATTCTGTTTATTAGAAGTGTGTTCTCACTTGGTGGGTTACCTTACTAGAAGTTCAGCTCACAATTATACAAGAACAGTTATATGTAACACAAAATCTTCCAATTATTTTATGGTAAGCATCACTGAATATCTTTATTCACACGTCACATTTCATGATTATCTACGGGCCCATGTTATTAGCTCTTCAGGCATCATAATGCTACATAGGTCAGCATAACAAGGAATTTGAATTTTAAATGTAATAATCTCTAATTATTTTGTATTTAACTATTTGTTTTAGATGGCCCATACTACTTAAATTACTTATTTTCGGGGTATGCTATAGTCTGTATATATATATATATATATATATATATATATATATATATATATATATATATATATATATATATATATATATATTTTAGAAAGTTTACTTAAGGTAATGACATTATATAGACTATGGTACAAGTTATTTGCTGTAATTATTCAATTTTTACCTACGTATTGAAGACCTTGGGACAAGAGGCCATTACCGCAAGCAATTATACATTTCTCTTCCTAGTTCCGTAATCTGAGATTCAATTTTCTGAATCTCCTGACCTACTCTTGCGATTGAAGACTGTACCGAGTTCGATTCCCCAGCACGCTGTATTCCCTTCTTTAACTCTTCTTTCTGAATGTTCAGTGCGTTCAGCTTTTCTTCCAACTCTGGCTTCGCCCTCGTGAGATTCGCGACTGTTCCTCTGGTGCGTTCAATGTCCTCTTCGAGACGACTATTCTCATCAGAGTGTCGTTTGATTAGAGTCACTTCTTCCTTTAGATTTTGGGATAAGGAGCTTTTCATAGCTGCTTTTGTATCTTTACCCTGTGTCAATTCGTTCTTAGTTCTGGTGGACTGTGTAAACTTTTGTCTAGTGGAAGAAATCTGCGTTTCAATTTGTTTGTTCTGTTCCTTGGCAAGGTGGAGTTCTTGCGTAAGCAGACTGATCTCGTTGTTCAGTTGGGCTTTCTCTCCTTCTGCCTTCTGGAGTGCGGACTTGGCTTCAAGGTTCTCTGTCTTGGCCTGCACTTCCTCATTTTTCAGCTGCAGCTCCTCCGTCTGCAGTTGGAGGAGCTGATCTTGCAACTGTTGCTTGGTGGTCCCTGCCTGGCGGATTCTCTCCTCCATCTGCTTGCGCTTTGCTTCCAGCTGGCCGCTCGCTTCTTGGTGTTCCCGGATTTGGTTGTCGTTGAGGCCGGTCCTTGTTTGCAAAGCTTCGCTGATGTTTGTACAAATACGGAATTCTGTTGAGAGGAGAAACTTGTTCAGACATCTACAAACGTGTATTATACTAATTATTTGTCCTTTACTTTACTTTCTTGTACCAGTCGACAAGGAAGAGCAAAGAGCATTGCGTAAAATGTTAACCCTACATATTAATCCTTGGTCACATTGCAGTGCTATGAATAACAGGCCCTATATAAAACAACCATGATCACTAATATATGCATGCGATAAAAATGCTCTTAGAGTTATTTCAATGCCTTTCTACCGGTTGCTCTCATCTCAGCACATATCAAGAACTTTGCACTTCACAGTCACGTCAATGTTATCTCACCGAACTTTTGCTCTCCTGACACCTATCCGATACTGATCCCTTAATGTAACCAATATAAGGGTCTCTGCATTTAACAGTCAGCCCATGAACTAATAGTGGCACTTAGTATACCTTCACCATATTTCTTGATTTTGCGTGTACTGTATAATACACAGACTAATTGCTCACTAAAATAAACAAGTTTGTTCGAATTCATGCCAAATATCTGCCAGCCTTCCGTCTGCATCTTCTTTCTGAGCGTTCTTAGATGCCAGTGACGCTCGAAGAGCAACAAGCGCATCTTCTTTCTTTTTCTTTTGTCCTTCCAACACTTTGTTTTCAGCTTCTAGACTGCGGATCCTTCCAGTCAGCTGATCAATCCCTGTCTGGATCCCGGTCTCTGCTGCCAGTGCATCCTCCTTGGCTTCCTTCTAGTCGGCGTTCCTTCCCAGCTGAGCCCTTTTCTCCCCTTCGGCCGTGGCCTTTCTCTGCTCGAGCTGCTCGAGTTCCTGGTCCAGCCGGGCCATTTGCTGCCGGATCTCCTTGCTGTTGCTTTCTAACTCTGCCACTTGTTGGTCTAACTGGGACTTGGTTGCCTGTTTCTGAGGTCGCAGTGCTTTCTCCGCCGCCACTTGGTCCTTCAGTGCTTGTGTTTTTGCCTGAAGGGAGGCCTTTTCTGCTTCTGTGGCGTTGCCTTTGTCCAAAAGCTGCAGGGTGTCATCTTTCACTCTCCGAATGCTGGCTTCCAGTTGCCCAATCGAGTCCTCCTTCTGCTGGGCCTCTTGGCGTCTGAGGTCGACCTCATTTTGAAGTTGGAGACTCTGTCCTTCCAGCTGTTGAATGACGGCTGCAGTTTGGTTATTCCTTTGCAACAGTTCTTGCAGTTCGTTCTCTTGTGCTTTCACCTTTTCCACAAAGTCGCTTGGCATGAAAGTACCTGTGGAAAAATTATATTTTCATCATAAATTAAAAGCTTTTCCTACGGAGCACATAGATTGAGCGCTTCTCAAGGCTATAATTGAGTCATTCATAGTGTTTTACACGCACTTGTATATGTATACATATATATGTATGTATATATACCTACATATATACATACGTATGTAGATAATGCATATTTATATACATATATATCTTTATCTATATGTCTATATCTAGCTTTATATCTTTAGTATATATATATGTTATATATATGAATACATATACACACAAACATATCTATCTATCTATATTTTAATTCATACACACACACACACACATGTATATATATATATATATATATATATATATATATATATATATATATATATATATATATATATATGTATGTATATATATACACACACATGCATATAAATATATACATATATATGTATATAAATATATATATATATACATATATATATGTATGCATTTATATACCACAGCAGGAATCAGACCGAAAACTCTTTCCTTTCGACACATTACAGCACTTAAAGGCCTTGATATGTATTTGTGTTTAAAGATCAGTTACAAGAGTGACTAATCATGCTCTTTTATATCAATTTTTCTGTTAATGTGTAAAAATATTTAGTTGTATTTCAGACTGTGCATTTACGTATCATGCCTGTGTCAGTGTCCGCGAGCGTGCTTGTGTGTATCAAATGAGTTGATTTAACTCGGGGGACTCACCTCGGTTGATGACGTCATCCTGCTGCATGTGTGACGTCAGAGCCTGGGAGAGGATTTCAAGGCTGGATGTCACTTGAACGAGGCCTGCAAAGGGGGGGGGGGGGGTAGGCATTAAAAGAAGAAGAAGAAAAAAAAGCAAAGAGGAAAGTGACACCAGCGTGCTTGTGTCGAAATCTGAGTGTACTTTCCATGCGTCTGCTTGTGCTTGCGTTCGTTCGTGTGTTGGTTTGCGTCGGTGCCTTTGTCTCGTCTGAGTGAATGTGCTTTCGTCTGTGCATGCATTGAGATACTTTATCGAAGATTGACGATAATTGTCGATTTGTGATTAGGTATGCACGATATATTTCTGAACAATAATCAAAATCTATGACTTTACTAGAGATCAAAGTAATATTCCTTCTCAGACGGGAAAAGGAAACCACTGAAAGGAATGAGTAAAGTAAAATCACCAAAGAAAGACTACTTATCCACTCCGTGAGTTCGTCTACTATCGTTATCGTCTCTCTATTTCCTTCGGGAGAGGTCGGCAACCTTCAACTGAATTGACAGCATCAACTCATCCAATATTATTCATCTAAGGATACGTCGGCGCAGTGGACTTTGCTTACCTTCACTCAGCTGCTGCGTCTGCGCTGTGTGGCTGCGGGATAACTGCGCCAGCTGCGTCGTCACTGCGGCGTCACCTTGGCAGGAAGAAACGAGTTAATTCCCCGCGATAGACGGCGTTAAGGCAAGGGGCTTTCTGAGCAACAGCAGGTGCAATGCGGGTGGCACTGAGTGAGCGAGGCTTTGCCATCACTATAGTCTCTAAAGTAAACAACAAAAGAGTAAAGATGATAATGAATGAAAATGAACCAGAAATAAACATCAAAATGATTGAAAGCCTCACCACGAGAGATGTTGCTGACGTTGTCGAGCAACTGGGCGATCGCCAGCTGGTTGAAGACGACGCTGGTGCGCAGATCCTCGTCGTGGGGCGCGGCGGCCGCCCACCCGACGGCGCACAACGACAACAGCGCCAATCCCAGCATGTCCTTCGAAGGAGCGAACGAGAGAGGGAGAGAGTTCCTGAAGTTCCTGACGGAGCGGCGCGAGGGAGTGAAGGCTTGAGGTTGCTGCGGCTACTTATAAAGGCAGGGAGCGGGGGCATGGGTCCCTGCGGAGGCTTGTGCAGGGAAACCCTCAGTGGCACCCCTGTGCCTCCGAGTGCTTGATGCTTTTATTAGCCTCCTGAATATTCATTTAGAATCACAAGGCCGGTTTGCAAGTGTTTAATTACCCTGTCATTATTCTTAACAACGCTTTAAGCAGTTAACTAATTTTTTCTTATAACTTTGTTTTCTGTTTGACTAATTTGAGCTACTTTTTTTCTTGTATTTTTCATGTCTTCCCTCAAAGCATTTCCCATCTCCGAATATCAAGAAGAAGCGAGAGGGAAGCTCGCGCTCAAGATAAGCAAGGTCGAGCTCGCCGACCCAGGCTGCTGCTGAGGCTCCTCGAACACGGCGGCGACACCGGGTGACGGAGGACTCGGGAATCCCGGTTCTTGGCAGGGATGCAGCTGTGCACACATGCGCACGCCAGGGCAGACGTATGTGTATATATGTACACACGGAGACATATATGCACACACAGTGTATATATGTATGCACACACTTATAAATATATATTTATATATATACATATATATATATATATATATATATATATATATATATATATATATATATATATATATATTCATATATGTTTGTATATCTATATATGTATGTATAAATATATATATACACATAAACATATATATATATATATATATATATATATATATATATATATATATATATATTATATATATATGTATTTATTTATTTATTTATTTATTTATATTTATACATGTATACATACATGCACACACACACATACACATATATATCTTTATATATAAATATATGTAAATATCAATATAATGATAGATAAAGATATCGATATGTGCGTGTATACATGTACACACGCCATCACATATATAAAATATACATAATAGAGCATTTATGTATATAAGAAATAATATATATGAAATATATAAGAAGATTCATCTGCATTCATGGATGTTTTATATGCGCGTGCGCGTGTGTGTGCACATATATATATATATATATATATATATATATATATATATACATTCATATACGTATGTATGTACATATATATACGTATATATATGTATATATATTTGCATCTCACACACTGAATACGATCAATTCATAAATATTCTGTTTACTATAAGTGCGTTGCCACTTGGTGGGTTACCTTGACAGAGGCGGTTCAGGTTCTTCTTACCACAGCTATGTGACAGCAGTTGTATGTAACACAATATCTTCAACTCCTTCTACATATCACTGAATCTCCTGAATTTCACATCACATTTCATATCATTTCTAAATGGGTGAGCATAACAATGAATTGCAATTAGAATTGCATTAGCCTCTTTGAAAGTTATTATTATTATATTATTTTTGTTAAATGGCCCTTGCTATTCATATCAATTATATTTTGGGTATATTATAGTTCGTTTTTTTTTTTGGTAAAGTTTACTACAAGTAATAACATTTTCATATAGACTTTAGCACAAGTAATTTATTGTAATAATTTAATTCTTTCCATACATTGCAGACTGTGAAACAATAGGTCAAAAGCAATCCTGGAAATTTGATGCTACGTCACCGATCTCATCTTCAATTTTCTGAATTTCCTGGCCTACTCTCGTGATAGAAGCCTGTACCGACTTCTCCGATTCCCCAGCACGCTGTATTCCCTTCTCTAACTCTCCCTTCTGAATGTTCAGTGCGTTCAGCTTTTCTTCCAACTCTGCCTTCGCCCTCGTGAGATTCGCGACTGTTCCTCTGGTGCGTTCAATGCCCTCTTCGAGACGACTATTCTCATCAGAGAGCCGTTTGATTAGAGTCTCTTCTTCCTTTAGATTTTGGGATAAGGAGCTTTTCATAGCTGTTTTTGTATCTTTACCCTGTGTCAATTCGCTCTTAGTTCTGGTGGACTGTGTAACCTTTAGTCTAATGAGAGGAATCTGCGTTTCAATTTGTTTGTTCTGTTCCTTGGCAAGGTGGAGTTCTTGCGTAAGCAGACTGAGCTCGTTGTTCAGTTGGGCTTTCTCTCCTTCTGCCTTCTGGAGTGCGGACTTGGCTTCAAGGTTCTCTGTCTTGGCCTGCACTTCCTCATTTTTCAGTTGCAGCTCCTCCGTCTGCAGTTGGAGGAGCTGATCTTGCAACTGTTGCTTGGTGGTCCCTGCCTGGCGGATTCTCTCCTCCATCTGCTTGCGCTTTGCTTCCAGCTGGCCGCTCGCTTCTTGGTGTTCCCGGATTTGGTTGTCGTTGAGGCCGGTCCTTGCTTGCAAAGCTTCGCTGATGTTTGTACAAATACGGAATTCTGTTGAGAGGAGAAACTTGTTCAGACATCTACAAACGTGTATTATACTAATTATTTGTCCTTTACTTTACTTTCTTGTACCAGTCGACAAGGAAAAGCAAAGAGCATTGCGTAAAATGTTAACCCTACATATCAATCCTTGGTCACATTGCAGTGCTCTGAATAACAGGCCCTATATAAAACAACCATGATCACTAATATATGCATGCGATAAAAATGCTCTTAGAGTTATTTCAATGCCTTTCTACCGGTTGCTCTCATCTAAGCACATATCAAGAACTTTGCACTTCACAGTCACGTCAATGTTACCTCACCGAGCTTTTACTCTCCTGACACCTATCCGATACTGATCCCTTAATGTAACCAATATAAGGGTCTCTGCATTTAACAGTCAGCCCATGAACTAATAGTGGCACTTAGTATACCTTCACCATATTTCTTGATTTTGCGTGTACTGTATAATACACAGACTAATTGCTCACTAAAATAAACAAATTTGTTCGAATTCATGCCAAATATCTGCCAGCCTTCCGTCTGCATCTTCTTTCTGAGTGTTCTTAGATGCCAGTGAATCTCGAAGAGCACCAAGCGCATCTTCTTTCTTTTTCTTTTGTCCTTCCAACACTTTGTTTTCAGCTTCTAGACTGCGGATCCTTCCAGTCAGCTGATCAATCCCTGTCTGGATCCTGGTCTCTGCTGCCAGTGCATCCTCCTGGGCTTCCTTCAAGTCGGCGTTCCTTCCCAGCTGAGCCCTTTTCTCCCCTTCGGCCGTGGCCTTTCTCTGCTCAAGCTGCTCGAGTTCCTGGTCCAGCCGGGCCATTTGCTGCCGGATCTCCTTGCTGTTGCTTTCTAACTCTGCCACTTGTTGGTCTAACTGGGACTTGGTTGCCTGTTTCTGAGGTCGCAGTGCTTTCTCCGCCGCCACCTGGTCCTTCAGTGCTTGTGTTTTTGCCTGAAGGGAGGCCTTTTCTGCTTCTGTGTCGCTGCCTTTGGCCAAAAGCTGCAGGGTGTCATCTTTCACTCTCCGAATGCTGGCTTTCAGTTGCCCAATCGAGTCCTCCTTCTGCTGGGCCTCTTGGCGTCTGAGGTCGACCTCATTCTGAAGTTGCAGACTCTGTCCTTCAAGCTGCTGAATGATGGCTGCAGTTTGGTTATTCCTTTGCAACAGTTCTTGCAGTTCGTTCTCTTGTGCTTTCACCTTTTCCACAAAGTCGCTTGGCATGAAAGTACCTGTGGAAAAATTAAACTTTCATCATAAATTAAAAGCTTTTCCTACGGAGCACATAGATTGAGCGCTTCTCAAGGCTATAATTGAGTCATTCATAGTGTTTTACACGCACTTGTATATGTATACATATATATATGTATGCATATATACCTACATATATACATACGTATGTAGATAATGCATATTTGTATACATATATATATCTTTATCTATATGTCTATATCTATTTTTATATCTATAATATATATATATTATATATAAATACATATATACACACAAACAGATCTATCTGTATTTTAATTCACACACACACACACACACACACACACACACACACACACACACACACACACACACATATATATATATATATATATATATATATATACATACACACATGCATATAAATATATACATATATATGTATATAAATATATATATACATATATATATGTATGCATTTATATACCACAGCAGGAATCAGACCGAAAACTTTCCTTTCGACACATTACAGCACTTAAAGGCCTTGATATGTATTTGTGTTTAAAGATCAGTTACCAGAGTGACTAATCATGCTCTTTTATATCAATTTTTCTGTTAATGTCTAAAAATATCTAGTTGTATTTCAGACTGTGCATTTGCGTATCATGCCTGTGTCAGTGTCCGCGAGCGTGCTTGTGTGTATCAAGTGAGTTGATTTAACTCGGGGGACTCACCTTGGTTGATGACGTCATCCTGCTGCATGTGTGACGTCAGAGCCTGTGAGAGGATTTCAAGGCTGGATGTCACTTGAACGAGGCCTGCAAAGGGGGGGGGGGGGTTAGGCATTAAAAGAAGAAGAAAAAAAAAAGCAAAGAGGAAAGTGACACCAGCGTGCTTGTGTCGAAATCTGAGTGTACTTTCCATGCGTCTGCTTGTGCTTGCGTTCGTTCGTGTGTTGGTTTGCGTCGGTGCCTTTGTCTCGTCTGAGTGAATGTGCTTTCGTCTGTGCATGCATTGAGATACTTTATCGAAGATTGACGATAATTGCCGATTTGTGATTAGGTATGCACGATATATTACTGAACAATAATCAAAATCTATGACTTTACTAGAGATCAAAGTAATATTCCTTCTCAGACGGGAAAAGGAAACCACTGAAAGGAATGAGTAAAGTAAAATCACCAAAGAAAGACTACTTATCCACTCCGTGAGTTCGTCTACTATCGTTACCGTCTCTATTTCCTTCGGGAGATGTCGGCAACCTTCAACAGAATTGACAGCATCAACTCATCCAATATTATTCATCTAAGGATACGTCGGCGCAGTGGACTTTGCTTACCGTCACTCAGCTGCTGCGTCTGCTTTGTGTGGCTGCGGGATAACTGCGCCAGCTGCGTCGTCACTGCGGCGTCACCTTGGCAGGAAGAAACGAGTTAATTCCCCGCGATAGACGGCGTTAAGGCAAGGGGCTTTCTGAGCAACAGCAGGTGCAGTGCAGGTGGCACTGAGTGAGCGAGGCTTTGCCATCACTATAGTCTATCTAAAGTAAACAACAAAAGAGTAAAGATAATAATAAATGAAAACGAACCAGAAATAAACATCAAAATGATAGAATGCCTCACCACGGGAGATGTTGCTGACGTTGTCGAGCAGCTGGGCGATCGCCAGCTGGTTGAAGACGACGCTGGCGCGCAGATCCTCGTCGTGGGGCGCGGCGGCCGCCCACCCGACGGCGCACAACAACAGCGCCAACCCCAGCATGTCCTTCGAAGGAGCGAACGAGAGAGGGAGAGAATTCCTGAAGTTCCTGACGGAGCGGCGCGAGGGAGTGAAGGCTTGAGGTTGCTGAGGCTACTTATAAAGGCAGGGAGCGGGGGCATGGGTCCCTGCGGAGGCTTGTGTAGGGAAACCCTCAGTGGCACCCCTGTGCCTCCGAGTGCTTGATGCTTTTATTAGCCTCCTGAATATTCATTTAGAATCACAAGGCCGGTTTGCAAGTGTTTAATTACCCTGTCATTATTCTTAACAACGCTTTATGCAGTTAACTAATTTTCTCTTATAACTTTGTTTTCTATTTGACTAATTTGAGCTACTTTTTTTCTTGTATTTTTCATGTCTTCCCTCAAAGCATTTCCCATCTCCGAATATCAAGAAGAAGCGAGAGGGAAGCTCACGCTCAAGATAAGCAAGGTCAACCTCGCCGACCCAGGCTGCTGCTGAGGCTCCTCGAACACGGCGGCGACACCGGGTGACGGAGGACTCGGGAATCCCGGTTCTTGGGAGGGATGCAGCTGTGCACACATGCGCACGCCAGGGCAGACGTATGTGTATATATGTACACACGGAGACATATATGCACACACAGTGTATATATGTATGCACACACTTATAAATAGATATATATTTATATATATATACATATATATACATACATATATACACACACACACATATATATATATATATATATATATATATATATATATATATTCATATATGTTTGTATATCTATATATGTATATATAAATATATATATACACATAAACATATATATATATATTTTATATATATATATATATATTTATTTATTTATATTTATACACACATACACATATATATCTTTATATATAAATATATGTAAATATCAATATAATGATAGATAAAGATATCGATATGTGCGTGTATACATGTACACACGCCATCACATATATAAAATATACATAATAGAGCATTTATGTATATTAGAAATAATATATATGAAATATATAAGAAGATTCATCTGCATTCATGGATGTTTTATATGCGCGTGCGCGTGTGTGCATATATATATATATATATATATATATATATATATATATATATATATATATATATATACATTCATATACGTATGTATGTACATATATATACGTATATATATGTATATATATTTGCATCTCACACACTGAATACGATCAATTCATAAATATTCTGTTTACTATAAGTGCGTTGCCACTTGGTGGGTTACCTTGACAGAGGCGGTTCAGGTTCTTCTTACCACAGCTATGTGACAGCAGTTATATGTAACACAATATCTTCAACTCCTTCTACATATCACTGAATCTCCTGAATTTCACATCACATTTCATATCACTTCTAAATGGGTGAGCATAACAATGAATTGCAATTAGAATTGCATTAGCCTCTTTGATAGTTATTATTATTATATTATTTTTGTTAAATGGCCCTTGCTATTCATATCAATTATATTTTGGGTATATTATAGTTCGTTTTTTTTGGTAAAGTTTACTACAAGTAATAACATTTTAATATAGACTTTAGCACAAGTATTTTATTGTAATAATTTAATTCTTTCCATACATTGAAGACTGTGAAACAATAGGTCAAAAGCAATCCTGGAAATTTGATGCTACGTCACCGATCTCATCTTCAATTTTCTGAATTTCCTGGCCTACTCTCGTGATAGAAGCCTGTACCGACTTCTCCGATTCCCCAGCACGCTGTATTCCCTTCTTTAACTCTTCTTTCTGAATGTTCAGTGCGTTCAGCTTTTCTTCCAACTCTGCCTTCGCCCTCGTGAGATTCGCGACTGTTCCTCTGGTGCGTTCAATGTCCTCTTCGAGACGACTATTCTCATCAGAGAGCCGTTTGATTAGAGTCTCTTCTTCCTTTAGATTTTGGGATAAGGAGCTTTTCATAGCTGCTTTTGTATCTTTACCCTGTGTCAATTCGTTCTTAGTTCTGGTGGACTGTGTAACCTTTTGTCTAGTGGAAGAAATCTGCGTTTCAATTTGTTTGTTCTGTTCCTTAGCAAGGTGGAGTTCTTGCGTAAGCAGACTGATCTCGTTGTTCAGTTGGGCTTTCTCTCCTTCTGCCTTCTGGAGTGCGGACTTGGCTTCAAGGTTCTCTGTCTTGGCCTGCACTTCCTCATTTTTCAGCTGCAGCTCCTCCGTCTGCAGTTGGAGGAGCTGATCTTGCAACTGTTGCTTGGTGGTCCCTGCCTGGCGGATTCTCTCCTCATTCTGCCTACGCTTTGCTTCCAACTTGGCGCTCGCTTCTTGGTGTTCCCGGATTTGGTTCTCGTTGAGGCTGTCCCTTGTTTGCAAATCTTCGCTGATGTTTATGCAACTGCGGATCTCTGTTGAGAAGAGGAGAGGTGTTCAGACATCTTCAAACCTGAATAGTATCAAGTTGGCCTTTGAGATTGAACTCATCGTCTTCTTTACACTATTCGAATAGAAAATAACAAACTTGAGTAGATAGACAAGGAAACAAGAATTGCACTGAGTAAGAGGTCAACCCAATATATTAATCTTCAATCACACAGCAATGCTCTGGATAACAAAGCCTATATAAAAGAATCATGATCACAGCAAAATATACAAGAAATGGTCATAGAGATCTTTCATTGCCTTGGTACCCAGTGCTCTCATCCCCTACAGAGCACATGATATAATCAATATCAGAGGCTTTTGCACTTCACAGTCACTTCGCTGTCAACCCAGAGAACTTGTCTTGTCCTTATACCCACTACCTTAATCCTTTACTGAACCTCTTATATGATTAATATCAGGGTCTGTGCACTTCCCTGCAACCACCATGAACAAATTGTGGCCCCTGGTATACCCACACAATAATCCTTGATCCTACATGTACTGTACAATACATAGACTAACTGCTGGCTAGTAACAAATGTCATCGTAGTTCTGAAATATATCTAACAATCTTCTGTCTGCTTCTATTTTCTTAGTGTTCAGAGATGCCAGAGACGCTTGAAGAGCACCGAGAGCACCTTCTTTCTTTTTCTTTTGTCCTTCCAACACTTTGTTTTCAGCTTCTAGACTGCGGATCCTTCCAGTCAGCTGATCAATCCCTGTCTGGATCCTGGTCTCTGCTGCCAGTGCATCCTCCTTGGCTTCCTTCAAGTCGGCGTTCCTTCCCAGCTGAGCCCTTTTCTCCCCTTCGGCCGTGGCCTTTCTCTGCTCGAGCTGCTCGAGTTCCTGGTCCAGCCGGGCCATTTGCTGCCGGATCTCCTTGCTGTTGCTTTCTAACTCTGCCACTTGTTGATCTAACTGGGACTTGGTTGCCTGTTTCTGAGGTCGCAGTGCTTTCTCCGCCGCCACCTGGTCCTTCAGTGCTTGTGTTTTTGCCTGAAGGGAGGCCTTTTCTGCTTCTGTGTCGCTGCCTTTGTCCAAAAGCTGCAGGGTGTCATCTTTCACTCTCCGAATGCTGGCTTTCAGTTGCCCAATCGAGTCCTCCTTCTGCTGGGCCTCTTGGCGTCTGAGGTCGACCTCATTCTGAAGCTGGAGACTCTGTCCTTCAAGCTGCTGAATGATGGCTTCAGTTTGGTTATTCATTTTCAGTAGT
>NC_091589.1:10964262-10971762 GCF_042767895.1 Penaeus vannamei
CATGTCTCGTTTATGAGTGAATGTGCTTTCGCGTTTGTTTGTGCATGTTTATAAAGGAGGTCAATTTGTCGAATATAGAAGATATAATTTCCTTGGAGATTAAAGCATTGTTCATTCACGAATGGGAGAAAAGGAACACTAAATCGAATTAACGGGCAAATCCAGAAACATTTAAGCACCGTGTATTTGTCTATTATCTTTTAAAAAAATAATATATTTCGTTCAAGTTGTTACTTTGAATGGAATTCACATTAACTCACTCAACATTTAACCTAGATTTCGGTATGTACTCACAGTTTGCTTACCTTCACTCAGCTGCTGCGTCTGCGCTGTGTGGCTGTGGGATAACTGCGCCAGCTGCGTCGTCACTGCGGCGTCACCTTGGCAGGAAGAAACGAGTTAATTCCCCGCGATAGACGGCGTCAAGACAAGGGTTTTTATTTGTACAGATAGAAAGTCCCTGGTAATAAATGAATAAATGAAAATCATTATAGTTAAGACATCAACTAATCACAGAATGGAGCGCAGCATTCGAAAGCCTCACCACGAGAGATGTTGCTGACGTTGTCGAGCAGCTGGGCGATCGCCAGCTGGTTGAAGACGACGCTGGCGCGCAGATCCTCGTCGTGGGGCGCGGCGGCCGCCCACCCGACGGCGCACAACGACAGCATCGCCAATCCCAGCATGTCCTTCGAAGGAGCGAACGAGAGAGGGAGAGAGTTCCTGAAGTTCCTGACGGAGCGGCGCGAGGGAGTGAAGGCTTGAGGTCCCTGCGGCTACTTATAAAGGCAGGGAGCGAGGGCATGGGGTCCCTGAAGGGAAGCCCCAGCGAGGCACCCTTGACTTGGAATTCCTCGAAACGAACACTTGAGATTCCGAGGTGAGGCTGCGAGCATTTCAACCTTTCTGGCAACACCTCCGCGCACTTGTTGCATTCACCAACACGTTCTACCTCGGCGTTTATAAGAAATATTTGTAACATTGGTAACATTTCATGTGGTCAGCAATAACCACAGAATATAGAAGACCTTGTCAAGTAAAAAAAAAAAAAAAAAAGAAAGTGGTAAGTGGAATATCAAATGACAAACACAGATAACGCGGGGATTCCTGGCTCTTCAGATGCAATGAGCGAAGTAAACAAAAGAGGGGGAGCACAAAGCAACACTGGCACGGAGAAAATGAAAACACTCACGTCAACAAACACACACAGATAAATAACTATGTGTGTGTGTGTATATATATATATATATATATATATATATATATATATATATATATATATATATATATATATATGGACATAAACACGGAGAGAGAGAAAAAAAAAATAAATAAAAAAATGAAAATAAATAAATAAATAAATATATATATATATATACATATATATATATTTTTATATATATATATATATATATATATATATATATATATATATATATATATATATATATATATATATATGTATGTATATATACATATACATCTCTCTTTAGGATCTATATAATTCATATTAATGAAACTAGAATGTCGGGACGGTTGTGTTTGGTAATATGCAACATACAACTTATTAAGTCTCTGTGGCGCACCGGTGAGTGACACGAAGGACCCCCCACTGGGCCACGATCAACAAGTTCAAGACTCGTTTAGGCTCTTTATGTGTGATAATTAACCCGCTCTCTTAAGGCAGACACATAAACACGCAGTCACTTTTACATTATCAAATTAACATTAATAATTCATGTTCTTCATTAGTGTTATTCATTACTAAACGGACAACTTTGATATCATAAATTATATATCGTCTTTTCTTATCATAGTCGTGGTTATCATAACTTAAGTCTATTCGAATGGTCATGATTAATAACAAAATGAAATACGCTCTTTGGAAAGAATTATAATGTGCTCAACAGAATAGTGAAGTCCCATCCATATATACCAAGAGATGGTGTATATATATATATATATATATATATATATATATATATATATATATATATATATATATATGTGTGTGTGTGTGTGTGTGTGTGTGTGTGTGTGTGTGTGTGTGTGTGTGTGTGTGTGTATGTGTGTGTGTGTGTGTGTGTGTGTGTGTGTGTGTGTGTGTGTGTGTGATTGATGCAAAAGACCCACCGAACGATTTCTTTTAGAAGTCAGAGTGTCTACCCATAAATTTAATGTCTGTCGGTCGTCAGTAATTTATGTAAATATAATTTTCTTCCTCCTTTTACCTTACTTTTTCTTTATTTGCTCGTTTGGATATTTTTGTCTTCGGCTGTGTGTCTAAATCTCTTACACGATTTATTAACCCTTTTATGTTAAAATTTTCGCCAAAGTACAACCCATTTACTAAAGTCCCATCGAACCTTTTGGCTTATTATGTATGCTTACAAATATAGAATCTACAGGTGTTTCTCCTTTTTTTTTTTTTTTTTTTTTTTTTTATCTCGCTTGCGGTTACGTGCTCAGAATTACTTCTTTTGGATTGACTTCCCGTTTGTGAACAAATAGGAATTTCCTTTTAACTTGGTATATGTTATTGGTGATTAAATTTAATCATCAGGGCGTATTGGCCTTGGGAGAGAAGAATCCTTAAGGAAAATCCGCGGGAAAACAAGAGAATCCGCGACACTAGAACGACCTTTAACGAGAATCCGAAAAAAAAATCTATGAGGTTTGCCACGACATCCGCAAATGCTTAAATGGTCAATGAAATTACACTTTCCAGCTTCGGGGTAACAGAAGAAATGAGGAAGATTGAGTCTAATCAACAGAAAATAGCTAAGGAGTGAACGCAGATGAGGAGAGAAGTCCAGAACCTCCGCTAAAAGAGCGAGCATAGGAAAAGTAGATGAAAAAGATCAGGGTGGGAAAAGACAGAGAAAGGACAGGGCCCTGTGGAACGCCACGAGGACATCGTAGCGTCGCCAATAACTTTGTTTCCAGAAATAGGACACCCGAAGGTAATTTAAAATTTCCGATGACATATGCCGGCATTATTGTGAAGAATTGTGCACAAGAAAATAATTCTTAATTGATAAAAATGTAAACTAAGGAGAGAAAATCAATACGACAGTACAGATTATGTCAAAATTTATTTATAATCATCTGATGTGATACAGTCCTTCAAGCAAGCCTATAACCCGCAGTTTAAGAGAAATAATTAATCCATATTTTCAGTTTTCCGATCACATATTCCAGTACACAAGTAATCGCTGGTTGTATGAAGCATATCTATGAATGGACAAAAACCATAAACTTGAGTAAAAATGCTATTCTTGAAATCAGAGGAGTCAAACATTACTAATGATTAATGTCTGTATAATTACTACCCATGAGAGGTCAAACCTTTCTAATATCCAAAGTGAATGTGCTTTTTAGTCAAATGGTACAGTAAGTCTTAATTTTATAGAAAATAAACCAGTATGATATGCCAAGATAATATATTCTGAATAAAATTAAGCATCTAAATCCATCCCTGAAAAAATGTGTGATAACATAGTGGTATATTAAAGAAAAACGGAGAGATTGACCGCCACATACACTCTCCATGTCTATAATAATAAAGCAAAGTCACAGGAAGAATTTCATTGCCTATGTTTCCAAAAGTTATTAATTATTAAAAAACAAACATTTTCAAAGGATTTTGCTGCCTATATTTGCATACTCTTATGTTAGAGATATGATATTATTAATCTGTGATATACTGAATGCATGTAATTCACACATTAGCCAAACCATAAATGCAATCTAATCAAAACACCCATTCCATATCACTCAAGCGATCACAGGTAGCCAGATCCTGTCTTACTTTCCTGAGATTAAATTCAATTTGGTCCATATCTATGTTGAGTGTTTCAATGCTTAATAGAAGTTGCTCCTTTTCTCGTGTCACTTGGTCTACACTGGCGCTCAATTCTGCTCTTTGAGTGGTAAGTGCGGTTCGCTTCTGTTCCAAGTGCTGCTTCGTTTCCTGGAGGCTCTGACCGGCTGTGTTGATCTGGTCTTTTTTCTCTCTCAGTTGCTTATTTTCATGCGATAAGTCATTTATCATGTCAACTGTGTTATTTAGATTCTGAGTGAGGGAGGTCACTTGTTCCGCATAATCATTTTTAAGATCTATTAAAGTGTTCTTAGTACCGATAACCTGCGTGACATTTTGACTAAGAATATCAACTAGGGTTTCGATGTGTTGGTCTCGTTCCTTGGCAAGTTGAAACTCTTGCTCGAGCAGACCAGTCTCGCTGTTCAGTTGGCCTTCCTCTCCTTCTGCCTTCTGGAGTGCGGACTTGGCTTCGAGGTTCTTTGTCTTGGCCTGTATCTCCTCGTGTTTCTGTTGTAGCTCCTCCATCTGCAGTTGGAGGAGCTGTTCTTGCAACTGCTGCTTGGTGGTCCCTGCCAGCCGGATTTTCTCCTCCATCTGCTTGTGCTTTGCTTCCAGCTGGGCGTTCACTTCTTGTTGTTCCCGGATTTGGTTCTCGTTCAGGATGGCCTTTGTTTGCAAAGCTTCGCTGATGTTTGTGCAGCTGCGAATCTCTGTTGGGAGGAGAAAAAGGCCTTGAGACACTCTTGGAGATTGCAAAGTCCTTTGCTGTTTAGAATTCTGAACTGGAAGCTGATTAGTATATAATTGCGACGATCTGTAGCTGGGATTTTGCACATAGAAATTGCCCTCTTTAAGATCTGAAAAATTGCATCTTCACATATTGATTGTGGATTAGGTATGCACCAAAAATATTTCAGATAATATTCACTAAAAACACTCGTTCATTCGTTCCCTTTCTGTCGCCACTAAGAGTTCTTGTTGCTGATCTTTCTTGTTCCTTAGAGAGTTCACCGAATCTTGAAGTCCCTTTAATTCTTCTTCGATGTTCTCCTTTTGGTTGCTCTGCAGTTCGATGTCAGTTACTAGGTGACTTAGGATGCCATTCAATTGAGCAGTTGCTATTTGGAGCTCGATGTTTTCTGCCTGTCTCTTCTTTATATTTTCCTTTAACCGTATGTTCGATTTTTGTAGGCTTGTTTTCTCATCATTAGGTACGACTATAACATTGTTGAGACTCTTAATTCTATTTTCGAGCAGAGCTATTTCCTGCTGGATTTCACTCTTGCTGCTCTCCAACTCTGTGACCTGCTGTTCTAGCTGGATCTTGGCCGACTGCTTTTGAGCGTAGAGTGCTTTCAGCTGCGTCACCTGGCCCTTCAGTGCTTGCATTCTGCTTCGACGGGAAAATGTTTCGACTGCCGTGGCATTGGCTTTGGCTAAGAGCTGCTGATTCTCTTCATTCGTTTCCTGGATATTAAGCTTCACTTGCTCGATCGCATTCCTCCTTTGCTGAATCTGCTTGAGGCTGAGGTCGATCTCAAGCTGAAGAGTCTGGTCGTCGTCCTCAAGCTGCTGTGTGGTGGCGGCTGTCCGATTCCACTTCCGACGCAGGTCCTGCATCTGGCTTTCCTGCGCTTTTATATTTTCCAGTAGTTCCCGTACGAGAGCGTCTGCAGGGGAAAATCATATATACTTATACATATGTGTGTGTGTGTGTGTCCGTCTGCGTCTGCGTGTGTGTGTGTCCGTCTGCGTCTGCGTCTGCGTGTGTGTGTGTCCGTCTGCGTCTGCGTGTGTGTGTGTGTGTGTGTGTGCGTCCGTCTGCGTCTGAGTGTGTGTGTGTCTGTCTGCGTCTGCGTGTGTGTGTGTCCGTCTGCGTCTGCGTGTGTGTGTGTGTGTGTGTGTCCGTCTGCGTGTGTGGTGTGTCCGTCTGCGTCTGCGTGTGTGTGTGTGTGCGTCCGTCTGCGTCTGCGTGTGTGTGTGTCCGTCTGCGTCTGCGTGTGTGTGTGTCCGTCTGCGTTTGCGCGTGTGTGTGTGTGTCCGTCTGCGTCTGCGTGTGTGTGTGTCCGTCTGCGTCTGCGTGTGTGTGTGTGTGTGTGTCCGTCTGCGTCTGCGTGTGTGTGTGTGTGTCCGTCTGCGTGTGTGTGTGTGTGTCCGTCTGCGTCTGCGTGTGTGTGTGTGTGTGTATGTGTGTGTGTGTCCGTCTGCGTCTGCGTCTGTGTGTGTGTGCGTGTGCATGTATGTGTGTGCGTGTGCGTGTATCAAACATTTATACAAACACATGTGTAATAGTCTTAGCCTTATAATTCTACCAATAAATCCCTTGAGAGCTTCCTCGCACCAAGGGACCGACCTCAGCCTCACCGCCGCCGCCGCCTTCCCGCAGCAGGGGCGAGAAGACCTCCGAGAAGCGCCGCACGCCGGACGCGACCTCACGCACAGCTGGAAGAGGTTCAGTTTGTGTGCTTGCGAACAGACATGAAGGCATATATACATATATATGTGTATGGGTGAAGACACACGCATACATAGAGATAGATAGATATACCCAATTCTTTTTTTGTGTGTATAAGCATATGCATATCTCTCTCTCTCTCTTTCACTCTCACACACACACTCTCTCTCTCTCTCTCTCTCTCTCTCTCTCTCTCTCTCTCTCTCTCTCTCTCTCTCTCTCTCTCTCTCTCTCTCTCTCTCTCTCTCTCTCAGTCTACACATTCTTATTTCATAAAGCGCAAGCAAAATATAGTATCAACAATATAAAGTAGGTATTCTCTAGTTATGGGCTGAATGAGCACTATGAGAAGTCACTATAATTAATATACTTTGCATTTCCATAACTTACCATGATTTAGTTCCATATTTTGTGTTTTCTGCGTCTGGGACAGTTGTTCCATCTGCGCCATCACTGTGGTATCACCTTTGAGAAATATATGCATAAATTTATGTAAATTTATGTGTATGGTGATGCATGCATAGTGCTCTCTCTGTCTCTCTTTCTAATTATCTGTGTGTGTGTGTATGTGTCTTAGTGCCTTAGTAAGTGGACACAGAATATGGTATACTATATGACACGTGGCTTTGGCCGGTGTGGGGTTCCTGGGCCGGCATGATTTTCCTTCCTCACGCTGCTGACCCACTCATTCTCTCACACTGCCCGCCTGCTGACCCTTCATTCTCTCACACTGCCCGCCTGCTGACCCTTCATTCTCTCACACTGCCCGCCTGCTGACCCTTCATTCTCTCACACTGCCCGCCTGCTGACCCTTCATTCTCTCACACTGCCCGCCTGCTGACCGAACCGATCACCGGCTCGACGCGGTCGCACGATCGCTAAGGCCTGCTGGCCCCGGCACCCTCAGCACCGCCAATTATGTCGTGTTCTTAAATAAAGGTGAAGGTGTACATGTATATAAATGTTTATCTTGGTACGTATGCAGGTACAGGCCCTTTTGCTCTCTCTCTATTTCCCTTTCTCTCGCTTTTTCTCTCTCTATCTATTTCTCTCTCTCTCTCCCACACACACACACACACACACACATACACACACACAAACACACACCCCACACACAAACACAAATACGCAGTCATCCCCACCCACTCATCCACCCCCACACACATCCCCCCCACCCACCCACAGACTCCCACTCACCCACTCCCCTCCCCCCCTACAC
>NC_091589.1:10981762-10994262 GCF_042767895.1 Penaeus vannamei
TAAAAAAAAAAAAAAAATCCGTAGTGACGTCACTATTCGTCGGTCGTTTTTTGTTTCCGTTTAGCAGACGAATTTCCGTAGAATTCCAGCCCTGACCCTCTCACGAAACCCCCACGTGTTCCTCCAAGTCAGTTGGATTTAGACGTCCTGCTGTAAACATTTACCTCTGATTATCTATCGCTTCTCTCTGTTTGTCTGTCTATCTATGTGTTTCTGTTTATCTATCACTAACCCTATCTCTATCTATCACTATCTGTCCCTGTCTCTAGCTATCCCTATCTCCCTCTCTCTGGCTATCTATATCACTATCTCTCTATATACATCTCTCTCGCTATCTCTACATCTTTCTATACCAATAGCTGTCTCTTCTCTCCCTCCTCCCTCCCTTTCTCTCTCTCTCTCTCTCTCTCTCTCTCTCTCTCTCTCTCTCTCTCTCTCTCTCTCTCTCTATATATATATATATATATATATATATATATATACATATACATATATATATATATATATATATATATATATATATATATATATATATATATATATATATATATATATATTTCTCTCTATATCCATCTACCTATTTTCTCCATATCTATCTCTTCTCTGTGTATGCCCGTCTTTTTTCTTTACATCTATATATCTCTTGTATATATATATATATATATATATATATATATATATATATATATATATATATATACATTCTCTTTCTCTCTCTCCATTGTAACAGTGAAGTGGCAATCTCCTTGCCTCGGCCGTGAAGGACGGAGCTCCGAAGGGTGAAATGCGGGAACCGAGACAAATTCTTGGAAGCCCCTGAGAACAAACTTCAATGGCGTTGTCTTGTATATAAAACGGGCGACTGATGACTAGCAGAGGGAGTTCGAGATTCCATACAATCAAGAGGCATTTGAAAGGCTATGGTTGTTGGTGTTTTAGTGTGGGGGTATTGTAAGTGGGGTGTGAGGGAGGGGGGGGAGGGGGGATTACAGCGTGTCTATGGTAAAAATGTCGATGTTTTGAGCTGGAGATTTGAGCTTCTGAGGAGGGAGAGGAAAATGCTGCGGTGTCAAGGATAGCTTCGGCAGTGAATTGGTGTCGTGGGTTAAGTTGCCCAGTGCTATAAGATGAGGTTTATACCAGTGTTTGTCATTTTGACGATTTTTTTTCCGCTAAATCTAACGAATTTGACAGTCAATCCGGCGGGAGAAAATGCTGAAATGTGCAAGAGTAGCTAGCGATTTTTTATTTACTTTTTTTATTTATTTATTTTTTGTCAGATCTAGCGAGAATATTTTAGAGCCTTACTTATAATCACGCGGATTTTGAAGAAAAAAAAATAGTTGGCAACGCTGGTTTATTCACCAGGCAGAAGGCTAAAGATTTCCAATTTCCTTAGTTCTCGACTCAACCAATTTTGCACAGTTTTTTTTCTTCTCCTCACTTTTTCCTTCAACTCTCCATCTCCTTCTTATACCCAGTTCCTAATATGTGAGACCCCGTGTTGAAAGGACAAAAGGCTGGCTTTGGGTCAGTCCTGAACAGCCTCATGGACCTCTTGGAGACTCTGAAAGGTGAACCACGTACCCAAGGTTCACAATGGCCAGCAGGGATTTTGTACCTATGTTACGGCCGTTGAGACTCGCCCTTTTTTTATCAACTTGCCCCAGTGATATTAACCTCTTCTGTTTCCCGACCCCTGGCTCTCCTTTGACCACGCCTTTGACCTCGACTACTTTCCCCTCTTCGATACCTGCTGTCAGCCCTCCCCCCCCTCCTCGATACCTGCTGTCAGCCCCCCCCCCACTCCCCTCCTCGATACCTGCTGTCAGCTCAATCCATTCCAAAGAACATTTCCAGGTCGTTACCCAACCTTCAGAAAACATCCTTCCCTACATCTACCTCTTTCTCCGCACTTCAGACGTCTTGTCCTCTTCTCCCTCATGAGAAAATCTGTTTCTCGGACCTACATTTACCTTTTCTCCCCCATGAGAAAACCTTCGTTTCTCGGACCTACATTTACCTCTTCTCCCCCATGAGAAAACCTTCGTTTCTCGGACCTGCATTTACCTCTTCTCCCCCATGAGAAAACCTTCGTTTCCCGGACCTGCATTTACCTCTTCTCCCCCATGAGAAAATCTTCGTTTCTCGGACCTGCATTTACCTCTTCTCCCCCATGAGAAAACCTTCGTTTCTCGGACCTACATTTACCTCTTCTCCCTCATGAGAAAACCTTCGTTTCTCGGACCTGCATTTACCTCTTCTCCCTCATGAGAAAACCTTCGTTTCCCGGACCTGCATTTACCTCTTCTCCCCCATGAGAAAATCTTCGTTTCTCGGACCTGCATTTACCTCTTCTCCCCCATGAGAAAACCTTCGTTTCTCGGACCTGCATTTACCTCTTCTCCCTCATGAGAAAACCTTCGTTTCCCGGACCTGCATTTACCTCTTCTCCCTCATGAGAAAACCTTCGTTTCCCGGACCTGCATTTACCTCTTCTCCCCCATGAGAAAACCTTCGTTTCTCGGACCTGCATTTACCTCTTCTCCCCCATGAGAAAACCTTCGTTTCTCGGACCTGCATTTACCTCTTCTCCCCCATGAGAAAACCTTCGTTTCTCGGACCTGCATTTACCTCTTCTCCCTCATGAGAAAACCTTCGTTTCCCGGACCTGCATTTACCTCTTCTCCCCCATGAGAAAACCTTCGTTTCTCGGACCTGCATTTACCTCTTCTCCCCCATGAGAAAACCTTCGTTTCTCGGACCTACATTTACCTCTTCTCCCTCATGAGAAAACCTTCGTTTCTCGGACCTGCATTTACCTCTTCTCCCTCATGAGAAAACCTTCGTTTCTCGGACCTACATTTACCTCTTCTCCCTCATGAGAAAACCTTCGTTTCTCGGACCTGCATTTACCTCTTCTCCCTCATGAGAAAACCTTCGTTTCTCGGACCTGCATTTACCTCTTCTCCCCCATGAGAAAATCTTCGTTTCTCGGACCTGCATTTACCTCTTCTCCCTCATGAGAAAACCTTCGTTTCTCGGACCTGCATTTACCTCTTCTCCCTCATGAGAAAACCTTCGTTTCTCGGACCTGCATTTACCTCTTCTCCCTCATGAGAAAACCTTCGTTTCTCGGACCTGCATTTACCTCTTCTCCCTCATAAGAAAACCTTCGTTTCTCGGACCTGCATTTACCTCTTCTCCCTCATGAGAAAACCTTCGTTTCTCGGACCTGCATTTACCTCTTCTCCCTCATGAGAAAACCTTCGTTTCTCGGACCTGCATTTACCTCTTCTCCCTCATGAGAAAACCTTCGTTTCTCGGACCTGCATTTACCTCTTCTCCCCCATGAGAAAACCTTCGTTTCTCGGACCTGCATTTACCTCTTCTCCCCCATGAGAAAACCTTCGTTTCTCGGACCTGCATTTACCTCTTCTCCCCCATGAGAAAACCTTCGTTTCTCGGACCTGCATTTACCTCTTCTCCCTCATAAGAAAATCTGTTTCTCGGACCTACATTTACCTCTTCTCCCCCATGAGAAAACCTTCGTTTCTCGGACCTGCATTTACCTCTTCTCCCCCATGAGAAAACCTTCGTTTCTCGGACCTGCATTTACCTCTTCTCCCCCATGAGAAAACCTTCGTTTCTCGGACCTGCATTTACCTCTTCTCCCCCATGAGAAAACCTTCGTTTCTCGGACCTGCATTTACCTCTTCTCCCCCATGAGAAAATCTGTTTCTCGGACCTACATTTACCTCTTCTCCCTCATGAGAAAACCTTCGTTTCTCGGACCTACATTTACCTCTTCTCCCCCATGAGAAAACCTTCGTTTCTCGGACCTGCATTTACCTCTTCTCCCCCATGAGAAAACCTTCGTTTCTCGGACCTACATTTACCTCTTCTCCCCCATGAGAAAACCTTCGTTTCTCGGACCTGCATTTACCTCTTCTCCCTCATGAGAAAACCTTCGTTTCTCGGACCTGCATTTACCTCTTCTCCCTCATGAGAAAACCTTCGTTTCTCGGACCTGCATTTACCTCTTCTCCCCCATGAGAAAACCTTCGTTTCTCGGACCTGCATTTACCTCTTCTCCCCCATGAGAAAACCTTCGTTTCTCGGACCTGCATTTACCTCTTCTCCCCCATGAGAAAACCTTCGTTTCTCGGACCTCTCCCAACCAACTCCGTTACAGAAAATCTCGAGGACATCCCAAACTTATCTAATTATGGTCCAAGATAACATGTCTCTACCTCATCCGTCTAACTTACCTCATTCCTTTGAGATGTAACTTTTGTCTCAATAAACGTGTCAAAGTCAAAGTCAGCTCCCCTTTCTACACTCAAAGTGACTGCCTTCAATTCATGTTCCCTTTATCTACCCCTTCCTCCCACTCCCTTTCAACACCCTATTCTCTCCTGCTTCATCTACACCCTTCTTTCTTGCCTGTTATGCCTTTCCACTTCCTCGAGAATACACATGTGACTCCCTGGATTGTTTTTTCCTCCAGACATCTCTCCTGAAACTGTTCTGTGATCTAATCGCCTTATCCTAACTCCTTCTGTTCCTCTCTTTGTCTCCCTTTCCGTTCTTATCCCTCTCCCTCTCTTTCCTCTCCTTTTCCCCCTTTCCCTCCCCCTCACCTTCTCCCTCCTCCTCCCCCTCTCCTTCCCCCTCCTCCTCCGCGTCTCCTTCCTCCTCCTCCTCCTCTCCCCCTCTCCCTCCTCCCTCCTCCTCCCCCTCTCCCTCTCCCCCTCCATCTCCTTATCCCTCCCTACCCCTCTCTCTCCCACACCCATCCCAGCCTCTCCTTCTCTACTCCCGCCCAGAACCCCGTGGCGGCCGAGGGGTGGCAGGGGGTGCGAGACGGGACCCAGGTGGCCCCCAAGTGTCCCCAGGTAGATCTGTTCGCGCTCCTCGTGACGGGGGCGCTTGCCTTCGAGGGGAGCGAGGACTGCCTGTACCTCACCGTCTACACACCGAAGGTTGGTGAATTCATCCTTTTTTCGGGTTGAACGAAAAGGTGAGAGTCTTGTGTACATTTGTTTTCGTAGAGAAACACAAACACATACATGCAGATACACACATGCACAGAATTATACATACATACACATATATACACGTACATAAACACACACACACACACACACACACACACACACACACACACACACACACACACACACACACACACACACACACACACACACACACACACACGCACGCACGCACGCACGCACACACTTCCCACTGCAACGTCCTCCTTCGCTTCCTTTAGAGACTGAATAAAGCACAATATCCTCTAAAACTGCTTGTCACGCTGCTTTCATGGGCGAGTGTATTTTTTTCTGTTTCGTATAGGTAAAATATTTATATATATATATTTTAGTGTGTGTATCACTGGTAATTTTGTATTTTTCTTTTTTATTAACAATTTTCGATAATATGTTTAGATAATTACCAAGGATAGATTTGTTTACATAATAGCAGTTTACCATTAGCCATAAATGATCACTAAAATGTTGCAAAATTCTAATCCTGCAATGCAAAAAAACATCAGTGTATATCCTTCACACATCAGCTGGCGTGATGAATAGCTTATTGCATGACTGTCACCGCTTGGCATGACCAAAGGGAAATTATTTTCGAATGTTGTGTTGTTCCTGTTGGTAAAAATACTTTATAGCTTCGTGGGTCCAGGATGTCCCAAAAGTTTTGCGTCAGGAAGTCACGTGTGCACACTTAATACGCCTTGTATGTATGCGTGTGTGTGTATAGATATGAGAAACATGCATACATATACGCACACACACGTACGCATACTCAAAAAATGCATAAACACACAGACACAAACGCACGCACGCACACACACACACACACACACACACACACACACACACACACACACACACACACACACACACACACACACACACACACACACACACACACACACACACACACACACACACACACACACACACACACACACACACACACACACACACACACACACACACGCACAAACAACCACACCCACACGTCCACACACACACACACACCCTCCCTCACTCAGTCCCACGCCCCTGAAAGCATCTCTCCCCGCGCCCCAGCCTTTCGAGTCCGACCTCCCCGTGATGGTGTGGATCCACGGCGGGGCGTTCATCCTCGGCAACTCGGAGGACTACCCCGCCCTCCCCCTCCTCACCAAGGACGTGGTCCTCGTCACCGTGCAGTACCGCCTCGGGACACTGGGTAGGCAGCGCCCCCCCCCCCCTTTTCCTCCTCTCGCTCGATATTCTAATAACTTCTTGGACAGGATGCTTGCCGTGGCCATGTTGCAGGATTATTAAACATGGCTGGCTTCCTCTCTTCCAAGTAAGAGAGAGAGAGAGAGAGAGAGAGAGAGAGAGAGAGAGAGAGAGAGAGAGAGAGAGAGAGAGAGAGAGAGAGAGAGAGAGAGAGAGAGAGAGAGAGAGAGACAGAGACAGAGAGAAAGAAAGAAAGGGAGAGAGAGAGAGAGAGAGAGAGAGAGAGAGAGAGAGAGAGAGAGAGAAAGAGAATAGGAGAGAGAGAGAGAAGAGAGACTGTGGGCCTTAGACTGTATTTTCCTTTATTAATTATTAGTGTATTAACTGGCTTAGTTCATCATCATTATCGTTATTATGATATACATTCTAAAATCTAACATCATTCCATCATTCGGACCGCCATTACACAAAAAAAAATCATTTCGACATTAACAAATAGCCAACATATCTAGCTATCTGTCTATCTATATGTCTAATCGTCTATCTATCTATCTCTGAATATCTATCTATCTATGAGAAAGAGAGAGATAGAGATAGAGAGAGAGATGGGGGAGAAAGGGAGAGGGAGAAGGAGAGAAAGGTATGACTGTATTTGACCGGTTTCATGTATTTCTGACGAAGATGTATTCGAACCCGGCCAAATACATCTCTTGCATTGTGAAAACATTCATTCTCATTCATACCTTTCTCTCCTTCTCCCTCTCCCTCCCTCCCCCCCCCCTGCCATGTCGCAGGATTCCTCTCCACGGGGGACGAGGCGATCCCTGGCAACCTGGGACTGAAGGACCAGGTCATGGCCCTCCGCTGGGTGCAGGACAACATCCGGGATCTGGGCGGCGACCCGGGCAAGGTCACCATCTTCGGGGAGAGCGCCGGCGCTGGCTCCGTGCACCACCACGTGCTGTCGCCCATGGCCGCAGGTGGGGCGGGGGCGCGCTGGGCCGTCTCTTCGGCGGGAATTATTTCTATATGGAAATAATAATAATAATGATATTTTTGATAATAATAATAATTATGATAATAATTTTAATAATGATAATAATAATAATAATAATTTTAATAATAATAATAATAATAATAATAATAATAATTATTATTATTATAATGATGATGATAATGATAATAATAATAATAATACAGTTTACTAGCATACATGAATCCGATTCCTGCCCAGGGTTGTTCCAGCGAGCCATCATGCAGTCCGGGGCGGCGCTGTGTCCGTGGGCGCTGAGGGAGGACCACAGGCAGGTGGCGATGAAGATGAGTGACCTGTTCAACTGCTCCGCCGTGGACGAGGCTTCCTCTTCGCTGGACGGCGCCGCGCTGGCCGAGTGCCTGAGGGAAGTGCCCTTCGACGAACTCACTGGAGCGCCGAGCAAGTTCATGGCGAGTTGATTTGCGGAGCTCTGTGGGAGAGCGAGTCAGACGCCATTTTTTTTTTTTTTTAAGCTTCAGAAATCGGTCGTATAGTTTTACATTCCAACAAGGGCGAGAACTATGCAGTATTGTATGGAGGTTTAGGCCGTGTTGACATAGAAGACAATCAAAGCGACATCTATAGTGGAAGAGGACACCTTGAGCTCCCGTTCGCGCGCGTAAACACGTTTCGTTCTTGTTATTGTTGTATGCTAGCGAGATGTTCCTAGAGCCAGTCGAGTAACTGATCTGTTTAAGGAAATACCAAACCAGATTCATCAATTTTGCAGTGTCAAGAAATCTGGTCATTTTATGTCGTAATTCTCTAGTGGTATTGTAGCCATGAGGTGTTTGGAGCAAAAGTTTTTACCAATCAGTATTTTCACTGTCCCTTATTCTTTAAATCTGACTAAGGACTCCTGCTGCCCACGCCGAGACCTTCTTAATGAAAAGCAATGATCTACGGTGAATTTTTCACTTCCTGCAAATTCATGGTTTTGAATCCCTCTTGGATAATTAGCATTCCTATAAATATATACTCATGGGTATCATAAATTCATAAAAATAAATAAATAAATATGAAATAAGAAAATAGGAATTACAGTTTTTCGAGTAATCCTTTGATATAATTCACGTGGGCGCCTCCCCCTTCAGGTCATCAACAACGGCCCTGTGGTGATGACCCCAGGCGTGGACGGGGAGTACCTGCCGGAGCACCCCGCCGTTCTCCTGCGGGAGGGAAGGTACAACAAGGTCGACATCATCTCCGGCATCAACCGAAACGATGGCGCCTTGTCAAGCACTCGTAAGGGCATGGGACAAAATTCCAACTCCTCTGGCATGAACAAGTTTATCTTATTGGCATTATTGTTATCACTGCATACCAAACCTTAATTGATACTTACCATATATATCAGGAAGGGGTTCTGCGTTCTAATTTCAAAACTACAAACGACCTCGGTGTTTATGGAGCTCCCTTTGACCCCCGTAGATAGTCCCATCGACCCCTTCGGAGACCCCTGCCCTCAAAGACAGCCTGCTCTTTAGGATAAATAATACCGTCTAGTAGAGTCCAATGATCGTAATTGTGGTTTATTAGAAGTTGAGATTAGTGGAAGCAATAGTGCTTGCATCACCCTCTGTGCCTCTTTGCTTCAGAGGAAGTTTAGAAGTAGCGTGCATTTGCGTCAGAGTGGGTTGTATAGAAATAAAGTGGGTAAGATTAACCCTTAATATTCCCTATAAAGGATGCCATCGCGAGAGACATGAGTAGATAGGAACAAATGCGATGGAATAACATCAGCATGAGATTATTTTATATTAATTCTTGGAGGTATTGTCTAGGTCGTGTCTGCGTGCATCCTTAGTTAGTCAGGGTTTTGTGACTTTGCATGTGTTTTTAGGCACGCTGAAGATATATCGAGGACTTTCATTCATTCGCTGCGGTACCATATCCTTCAGGACGTCAGCAATTACTGGACGCCATCTGTCTCTATTCCTTGTTTGTTGTATGGGGTATGCAGCTGTGGTTTGCCCTCCGAACCGTCTTGTTAGACCACTCATATTTTTTTTTTCTCTTTGTCTTCCTCTCGCTCTTGTACCTTCGATCATTTTTTCCAGGGTATATTCCAGGCCTCCTTCTCTTACGGTGTGACCCAAAACAATTTCGGTTGCCTCACTCTTACAATTTTCAGCGTCTTAAATCTTTCCATTTAACTTGAATACTATTTAGCATCTCCACCGGCGAATGTTGGTGTGACAGCAACAGTGGAGGGCAAAGCCGAGTTCATATGTGGGCATTTAGCTAGTCTCCATAGAAAAGGACTGGAGGCCTTATTTTGTAACTATGATTATGGAACGTCTTATATAGAAGTCTGCAGATGCCAAAAGCCACCATTTCTCTCGTCCTCGCACAGCCTACCTGGCCGACCCACCTTTACTGGACAGTCTGTTTGCGAACTTCAGCGTGAACGGACCGATTTCCTTAAACTTCGAGGCCTGGGAGGACGACCCCGATTACCTGACACGGCGGGCCTACCACCACTACCTAGGTCCTCTGGCGGTCCCCCTGGAGAAGGCCGAGCAGTTCACGCAGGTGGGGACCGCTCGTCACTGCCAAGGGGGGGGGGGGGTTACTTGTGCTTTAGGGTGACGTGAGATCTCGCAGCGTGTGGGAGAGCCGACTTGGTTCTGATCGTTTAGTCTATGGAAAACTAAACATTGATGCGGTTTTTGTACGTTTTCACACGTGCATACATGTAAATACATACATAGATTAATTCATTAATAAACATAAAAATATCGATGTATATATGGATATATAACATCATATATATGCATATACAAGTGGTTAAAGATAGATTAGGCAGACAAAGATAAATAATTGAATATCAATATATACATCCATACAAATACCCATGTAAATATGCACACACGCGTATACACACAACTATCTTTGTTCTCCAGATGTACACCGACAGAATGTTCAGCACGTGCCACATGGACGCCGTGCAGCACCACATGCGGGATGAGGCCTCAGGGAACCGCGTCTTCGCCTACGAACTCCAGCATCGCGGGGAACACAGCTTCTTTGACGATATATACCCTCTGGGTAACGTTAGCAAAGACTGTAAGTAAATGGTGGCAGCTTTTTTTTTGGCGCGCGTGTTTTTTTCTTGTTAGGGGAAGTTAGAGTAGAATATGTAATAAATAGCAAGCATTTGCACTATGATCTGTTCGATGAGTTTCATGTTCAAATTGAAATGTGTTTATTAAGTCGCAAATAAATGAAATACAAAGTACGAGTTGCAAGAGTGTAGCGACTGAGCATCCCGTCCGCCAGGGGTCTGTCACGGAGACGATATTCAGTATCTGTTCTACAAAGAGACCGACAACAAGGACCTGACAAGGAGCGAGGACCGTTTCGTCAGCCGCATCATGGTGGACCTCTGGACCAACTTCGCCTCGGCTGGGTGAGGCTCTGAGGCTTTCCTGGTGTTTCGTTTCAAAAGAGAGCGAAAAAGGCGATTCAGTGAAGTCAGATTTGAATGTAATGAAAGAAAGATGAGGTCTTCCTTTCGTTTGTTTCAGAAGAGAAAAAGAAAGGCGATTCAGTGGTCAAGTTTGAGTGCAATGAAAGGAATTAGATGAGGTTTTCCCGCCACTTATTCAAAAAAAAAAAAAAAAGGGCGATGAAGAGAAGTCAAATTTAAGTGTAATCAGAGGAAGTAGATGTCCCTTGTTTCAAAAACCGATGACTAAAGCGAGTACGAAAAGGAAGATAATCTAACCAAATGAAACAGATCCTTAAAATTACAAATAACGAAATATTCTAAAAATTCTCCTCAGGCACCCAACGCCCGACCTCTCCCTGGGCTTCATCTGGGCACCGATGACGAGTGCCAGTGAGTCCTACCTGGCCATCACACCTGCGCCCTTCATGGAGGACTACCAGAACCAAGAGGTAACTCCCGCTGACCACTTTAAACATCAGTCAAACACCTAACACAGCACCTAAGCCAACCACTTTTGGTTCACAATGGAGGTATATAATTTCTTGACAAATATGGGGAATAAAGTAATTCAATGTGGTTCTTTTCCACTCTACGTAGGTACTAGAATTCTGGAGGAACATGCCAACGAGGACGAACAAGTTGCTCTACAAGGACCGCTTCACCCCGAGCCCTGTGTACTAGACCAGTGTACTGAGAGAGAGAGAGAGAGAGAGAAGGGAGAGGGGGAGAGAGAGGGGGATGGGGAGAGGGAGAGAGAGAGAGAGTGAGAGGGAGAGAGAGAGAGAGAGAGAGAGTGTCTAGGGAACGAGGGATAGGGAGAAGGTGCCACTGACTCCTGAGTGCCGCTCTACAAAGTGCCTATTACCACCTTGAATGCATTTGACAGTTACAGAAGATGGTTTGGAGCAATATTAATGCAACTAGTTTAGCGTTTAATACAAGGGTTCGCAACCTTGTTAGTCTGGTAACACACTAAACATCTTTCCTTGACTTCAGCAACACCGACATTTAACTTCGAAGAATATGTTTATACGGTTGTTATATATGTATAGATATTATATCAAAAATGTTCATGTTAATGTAAATCATAGCATAAAAAATATCATTATATCATTAAAATATGTATTATGTCAACCTAATCATGTATTCAACGAGTGTCCACATCCTCAAAAAAGTAAATAAAGAGATAAGAAAAATACACATGAAAAATATTGTGCAATACACTAGAAAGGGAGACAAATCCATTGCTATAGTAAAATAAGAAAAAAATGGTAAAATAAAAAATAACCACACACAAGTAGTAAAATTGGGATTGTACATTAATGGAATTGTGACAATTGAACCATTGAATAAGTGTTTCAAAATAAATTGGGATCTAAATGTACTGTTTCGTTTACCTCTACTCTATGTACGTATTCATGTTCATGTTCATGTGCATATATATATTCAGGTCGACATTAAAGACCCAGCAACCTCCGGACTTGCGGAGTGCCGGATTTTCGAAAATGCCGGATTTTTTTTATATTTGTTATGCTGTATGTTCTTAACAGAAAATAAACACGTGCACAGAAAGAAACGCAAACAGTAAATGAAAGGTTGTATGACTAAATATAAATATAGCCCATATATAACACGGTGTCATATATATATATATATATATATATATATATATATATATATATATACATATATATATATGTATATATATATACATATATATACATATATATACACACATATATATATATGCGCGCGCACG
>NC_091589.1:10998502-11006002 GCF_042767895.1 Penaeus vannamei
CCTTATGATCGAGAGATATCTGGGATAGACCTGCATCTTATCATGATGCTCGTCCTCGCCAAGATCCCGCAATATACAACAGAAATCTTCTCATCATTATCATAACTCTTAATCAAGCTACACACCTGGATCTGCACGTCGAAGGTAGCGGGTTCTGCCTTCGGAACGAGCTCGGTAATGACCTCAGTGAGCTTGTTTTCCTTGTCCATTCCGGTGGTCACGCGAAGGGGCGTGTCTGGAGGAGGAAATCGTCGACTTAGAAAACATAAACACAAAAAAAGAGGTTTGTCGTTTTCGTTGTTAGTCTTTTGTGATATTTTCCTCGAAAGTTGATTTTATTGGTTTGTTATTGGTTGTTAGATTCTATGATGTCTTTTATTTAATAGATATTATTGACTTAACTGAAATGCAGTGAAAACCAAACGATGCAACACACTCGAACAGATAAAAAATACTAACGAAGATATAAGTACAAAACAAAATCAAACACATCTAACATACAAAAAAAAGAAAGAAAAAAAGAAAAAGAAAATCGAAACCCAGAACAATCAAACAAACAAACGAAAAATTAATGAATGAATAAATAAAAGAAACTCACCTTCGGAAATCACAAAATGGAAGTTCCTGCATTGGCGTTCCCGGCGGAGGATGTTGGGTCTGGATCCCACCTCGACCCAGCGCCCGGAGAACTGCGCGAACGAAAATATGTATCTTAGCCATCTTTATTATTTTCTTATCTGTTATTGCTATTTCTGGTCTTATTTGCCCATTTCTCTCTCTCTCTTTCTCTCTCTGTCTCTCATTCTCTCTCTCTCTCTCTCTTGCATTTTTATAAGTTTTACGACTATCGTAAAACTAGTGATGATGATAGTGACAATAACGACAAAAATGATGATAAGATTATAATAAAAATGATACTAATAACTACCTCCATTCTAATCAATATTATTACTATGACCATTGCCACTCTCCTCTTTTTATCATTATCACGGACAATGTTAAACGTGGTTGGAAAAATCCGTAGACCACATAACAAATATTGCAAATAAAAAAGATAAAAAAAAGCAAAAACTAAATTAACTGAAACCAAACAAATTAACGAAAAATAAAATAAGCATAAACAAACATACTACATGAAACATACAGAACAAATGAAACAAAAAATAATAGAAGTATAAATACAGAAAAAGCAAACAAACAAACATACCACACACAAAGAAGTACAATACCCCTCCCCCCCCAAAAAAAACATAAATAAACAAAATAACAATAACAATAAAATAAACGTCAAAATAAATAAAAAATAAATAAAATCCCTACCTTTTCGTAGTTCAAAGGAGCGCTTGAGGTCATAGGGAGGCACTGGCCCTCTCGCACGTAGGAGAAGTCGGGTGCCGGGAGGGCCATGGCACATCCCAGGGCGCACAGGGCCACAGTTGCGAATGTCTGGTAAAAAAGAAATAACAATAAATAAAAAATAAGGTACGGGGAAGGGAGTTGGTTGAGGGGAATATGTAAGGTAAGTTGAATAAGGGGGAAATGTAAGGTAAGTTGGTCGAATGTCTGGTAAAAAAGAAATAATAATAATAAATAAAAAATAAGGTACGGGGAAGGGAGTTGGTTGAGGGGAATATGTAAGGTAAGTTGAATAAGGGGGAAATGTAAGGTAAGTTGGTCGAATGTCTGGTAAAAAAGAAATAATAATAAATAAAAAATACGGTACGGGGAAGGGAGTTGGCTGAGGGGAATATGTAAGGTAAGTTGAATAAGGGGGAAATGTAAGGTAAGTTGGTCGAATGTCTGGTAAAAGAAAGATAAAAGAGATAAGGTAAGGGGGAGGGAGTTGGTTGAGGGTGAAAAAGTAAGGTAAGTTGGATAAGTCGGGGGGGGGGGGTAAGTTGAGTGAGGGGAAAGTGTGAGGTAAGTTGAGTAAGAGGGAAATGTAAGGTAAGTTGGTTGAGGGAAAAAAAGAAGATACGGTGAGGTAAGCTGATTGAGGGGAAAATATAAGGCAAGCTGACTAAGTTGGTCGAGGGAAAAATGTGAGACAAGTAAAGAATAACAATCAAAATGATATTAAGTAATGGATCTGATGATTTTATATTCGCAGGCTTTTTTCATGAAAAGAAAGCTTGTTCTATCTTATTGAATGCAAAACGATGATCAGCTCAAAAAAGGCTTTATAAATTTCTCTGTTGAATATTGTTTATTATCGATTAATTGCTTTGCTCAATCAGAGATTAATTACCGACTTGCAATGCTCTAGTTGCAAAGAAATGTAAAAACAAAATAAAAAACCTGCATAAAATAACTCAAAATAAAATAACGATAAAAAAACGAAAAAAAAAACATACCATTGAAGCCATCGTTGTTGCTGTTTTCCAGACAAAGAGTCGAAGTAAACAAGGATTAAAACTGACGGAGACGACTGCAAGCGATCAATACAGAGGCAAGTTGCTCGTTGTTCGGTCGGGAACAGACTGACGTTTGGCGCGTCTCGCAGCCCTTTTATACTCGCAGGCCGGGTCGCGAGGGGGGGGGAGGGCGTGGGGGGGGACACGACAACCGACGGCGATGCAACGTGAAATATGCTACTTCATGCTATTATGAACATTTATTGTAAAAGTATTTTTTTCTTTTTCTTTCTTTTTCTTTAAGTGAGGCTGGTGGGATGTAAGTATATATGCACGTATGTGTATGTATGTAAACGTGGTTGTGTTTATGTACATATGTTTGTATATATACATAGATAAATATATTTTTTTTTTCTTTCTATCTTTCTCTTCTTTTTGCATATGTCTATGCATTTATTCATATATTTACAAACGCACACACAAACATGCAAAGCAACACACACGATTAAATAACATCATCATAATCATCATTAGTATTATTGTTATAGCAGTATGTAGAAATAATAATGGTGGTATAATTATTATCATTATTACAGGTAACTTTATTACTATTGTTATCGTCATTATTATCATTATCATTATCATAGTTATCATTATTATTATTTTCATTATTATTATAACTATCATCAATATATTATCATTGTAATCATTATTATTATTATTGTTATCATTACCATTACTATTACAATTATCATTATATTTATCATCATTATTGTCATTATCGTCATAATCAGTGTTGTTACTATCATTATCATTATTATTATCATTATTGTTATTATTATTATAATTATCATTGATATCCTCATCAATACTATCAATATCATCATTATCATTATCATCATCATTATCATTCCTTTCATTTTAACTTATTCTAGTATTGATATTAATACCATTATTCCTTATACCTTCATTATCATTATCTCTATTGCTCATAATCATCATCATCCATCACACTTGCCTTTATCACTATCCTCATCATCATTATCATCATTGTTATCATCGTCAGTTTCATGAATATTATCATCAACTCAGTATTATTCTAATTATAGCTTTTTTATCATTTAGGATACTAATATCACTATCAACGATGATTCAGCAATATCATTTTGATTATTTTAATTGTTAGTGTTTTGTTTTTACATTAATGTTATCATAATTATTCATATTGATTGTTTTGTCATTGTTATTTATCATCTTTGCAATCATTACTGTTCTTTTTATTGTAATTGTTGTTATTCCTACTGCTCTTAACATTATTATTGTTATCTTTATTATCATTATCTTTACTGTTGTTATCATTATCAATGTTATTATCAGCATTGTTATTATTATTAACATCACTATCATTAATATCATTATTATTACTATCATCATTATCATAGATTATCGTTATTACTATTTTAATCATTATCATAACTATTATTATCATTTTTATTATAACCATTATTATCTTCATCATCATCATTATTGTTATCAACATTATCATCATCATTTTGATCATTATTATTATCATCATCATAGTATGATCACTATTACTATCATTATCCTTGTTATTATTATTACTATCATAATTATTTACATCATCATCATCATCATTCTTCTTATTCCCATGATTAAAAATTATTGTTGGCACTATCGTCATTATCATTATCATTATCATTATTACTACCATAATCGTTCTTGACATCATTATGATTATCATTATCATCATTACCATTATCATTATTGTTATTACTGTTATCATTATCATTATTAGTATCATCATTATTATCATCATTACTACTGTTACTGTTATTACCATGATTATTATCACTAATAATGTTACTATTATCATCATCATATTCATTACCATCATTATTTTTATGTTTATAATTACTTTTATCAGTATCATTATCATTTTCATTATTGTCATCATTACTGATATTATTACTATCATCACCATTATTATCATTATCATTATAATCATCATTACCCTTATTATCATTATCATTATAATCATCATTACCATTATTATCATTATCTTAATTGCTATCATTACTGCTACAATTACTACTACTACTGTTATCATTATAATCATTATCATCACTATTGTTATTAGTGTTGCTATCATTATTATCATCAATTTTGTCACTGTTACTATTACTACTATTATCATTGCTATTGTTTATTATCATCAATAGTATCATTATCATTATCATAATTATCATTATCATCAATATTGTTATCAGTATTGTTATAATCATTATTACTATCATCATTATCATTAATTAATATTGTAATTGTCATCGTCATCATTGTCATACCCGTCATCATCATTACTGTCATTATCAATGCTGACATCACTTTCACCATTATCACTATCATCATTATCGTTCTCATCCTTACCATCATCACTACCATTGTTGTTAATGTTATTATTGTCATTGACAATATTGTTGTTACTACCATTGATAACAGTAACAGTAGTGGAAGTAAGAATAATAGTAGTAGTTGTATCAACATTGTTATTATTGTTATTGTTATGATTTTCATTATCTTTTTTTATTACTATCAATACTATTATCATCTTAATTGATATTATTGATATAATCATCAATAATATAGTTATTATCATTTTCATCATTATTGTTATTATCATTATCATCATTATCGATATTATACTTATAATCATTATCTTTTATTATCAAGATCATCAATCTTACAAAAAAATATTGGGGTGCTACTACTACTACTACTATTACTACTACTGCTTCTACTACTACTACAACTGCTGTTGCTCTTGTTCCTACTGCAGCAGCTGTTACTACTGCTACTACTATTGGTGATGATATATCTAATGACATGAATATTTCTTATAATACTGAAACCTTTATACTGATTATCATCACCTCAACAAAACATAACATTATATACGCAAAATGCATTCACACCCCTACTTTTACCGTTGCAATGACATCATGCCCGCCATTTTTTTTTCTTTTAATTGGGCTGTCTGCCGAGTGATGGCAACTCCACCTTGTTGTCATCCGGACGGCGCATGCGCAGTGCGGCCGCGACGCTCTCAGTCAGAGGTCGGTTTCCTGCGCTCCGCCTCAGGGCCACACGTGGAGAGTATGTGGGCTGGGATGTTGGTAGGGTGGAAGGGAGTCGCTTGCCGGTCCAAGGTCAAGAGAAGTGACCGACTGGCAATGCAGTGACGCATAGCATGGCCGGTCTTATCAAGCTAGGATGGCATTACCACCAGTATGTTGGAAAATACAGGTGGTAATACGTTGGTCGTTAAGTACTTGCTAATGAATGTCTAATTTAAAGAATTTGGATCGCTTTCTTTAGCGCGTTGAAGTCTCCGTATCGATGTCGGTAAAACTAGTAATAGAAGTATTGATAATAAGGGTAATTATAATATGATAATAATAATGGTAAAAGAGTGAAAGTAATGATAATAATGATTATCATTATACTATTGCTACTACTATTACTACTACTGATAATATCAATGGTGGTTATAACAATGATGTATACATACATACGTACATATATATATATATATATATATATATATATATATATATATATATATATATATATATGTATGTATGTATGTATACATCATTGTTATAACCCTCATTGATATTATCAGTAGTAGTAATAGTAGTAGCAATAGTATAATGCTAATCATTATTATCATTACTTTCACGCCTTTGCCATTATTATTATCATATCATAATTACCATGTGTGTGTGTGTGTATATATATATATATATATATATATATATATATATATATATATATATATATATATATATATATATATAGTATATATTTTATATATATATATATATATATATATATATATATATATATATACTGTATATTATATATATATATATATATATATATATATATATATATATATATGTACTATATACATATACATATATACATATATGTATATGTATATATATATATATATATATATATATATATATATGTACATACATATATATATACATATATATATATATATTTATATATATATATATACATATATATACTGTATATTATATATATATATATATATATATATATATATATATATGTACATACATATATATACATATATATATATATATATATATATATATATATATATATATATATATATATACTGCATTTCATATATATGTACTGTATATTATATATATATATATATATATATATATATATATATATATATATATATATATATATATACATATATATACATATATATATATACATACATATATATATACATATATGTATATGTATATATATTTGTACACACACACACGATAAGAACGCTGCTATCATGTCACCAAAACGTCTATGAAAGGTAATAATGTAACTTATCTACAGTGTATATTTTTAGGAAGAGTATTATATCATCTTTAGAATATTTCACACGTCCACATAGTCCCCCGCCCCCTGTATTTCTGACAGAGAAACCCATGTCCCCGTATCTCGATTCTTAGCACATGCTGATACATTGGCAAAGATACACATGTTCCTGCACCTAATTCTAAGTACAAACAAACGAACCGACAAAGTTACCCATTTCCTGTATCTGTTTCAAAGTATGAGCTTATGAACCGACAAAGTTACTCATACCCTGTATCTGATTTAAGTACATACTGAGACACTGATACAGTCTAAATACAAGCTGATACATTGGCAATGACATTGATATGTTCCTGTACCTGATTTAAGTACAAACTGATACACTGACAAAGATACCCATGTTTCTGCGTCTGATTCTAACGTTAAACCGTATGCTTAGAAAAAAAAATGTGGGATACATTCGCTTAAACACAAATTTCTTTACCAAAGAATGATAGCCTATCGCAAAAAAACAGCTGTTATGCCAAAATAACGCAAAAGGATATGAATATTATATTTTTTGCAACTGGCGGTCCTTCAGCTGCATAAAAAAATACTTCCCAGATTGATAGGAACTAGTCTGCGTCACACGATTTCCTTGGGCAAACGACCTTAGGTAAGTACAAGGTAACGTTAAGTATATATCGCAGGAGTAATTGGACTCGCC
>NC_091589.1:11011002-11016002 GCF_042767895.1 Penaeus vannamei
GTGACTGTGCCTTCGATTCAAGCACATGTACTTCCTTCTATCGGGGTTATAGCAATGGCAGAACGGGTACAATATCGGGGTTGCACATTTAGCGAGAAGAGGTCACGTGTTTGTGACGAGGTCGCGCGAGATTTGGCGAGACACTTGGCGGGAAACAGTCCTGGGACACAGGGATCTCGAGGAAAATATATATAGTTTGTATTATGTATTTATGTTTGGTAATACCTCAGTATATGTACACACACACACACACACACGTTCTTTCTCTCTCTCTCTCTCCTCCACCCACTCTCTCTATTCCCCACGTGTATGCCTCGCTTGGTTCCACGTGAGGCGGTTGAACCAGACGATGCAGTTGCAACATTTCGCTGCAAGAGAACCGTAAAATATTCGTGCTATCTTCAGAATCAATGCTCATATTTTGTTTTCTTTTTGAAAATATGTAAATGAGAATGAATTTTAAAAAGTAATCTCTCTCTCTCTCTCTTTGTGGCATGTTTTCTTTCTCTCTCAACTTTCTTCTGTCTCATCTCTCTCTATTTCTCATTACATCTCTCTCTCTCTCTTTATCTATCTATATTCATATATATATATATATATATATATATATATATATATATTATACATATACATTCATATACATATATATATACACACATACGTACACACACACACACACACACACACACATATATATATATATATATATATATATATATATATATATATATATATATGTGTGTGTGTGTGTGTGTGTGTGTGTGTGTGTGTGTATTTGTGTATACATACATGCATACATATATATATATATATATATATATATATATATATATATATATATATATATATATATATATATATGTATATGTATATATATATATGTATATATATATATATATGTTTATGTATATATATATACATATATATAAATGTCGAAATCATTATTTATTCGACATTTAAAAAGGTGTATTGGTATTAATTCTAAAGATGTATGTACGTCACTGAAACATTTGTTTACATTTTTTTGAATTGTTAAAGGAATGTCAATATGGCAAAATTTAGTGTTCTAACAAATATAATAGATTATAATAATCATTTATAGATGGTTTGTTTGCTTAAATGTTAACAATTCATTTGGGGGGAAAGCAGAGGCCTTTTTTCCGGTGCCAAGAAACTGTCTAACTACACTAGAAGGTGTCGCTTTTTTCATTTGCGACACGTCTCCGGGGCGATCGCGACAGCAACGTGCCGATGCTTCTACGCTGTTGCCACACGTGCGGCTCCACCCCGATTCCTAGGAATTGTACTCGAGTTGACGAATCTGATTTTGTTTTTGAATTGTATCAATTAACAAATCACTGGTTTACTGATGTAACATTAGGAAATAACAATAAATACAAGTTGTTAGTTATCAACATCTTCAAATTACAAATCAAACAACGGAAAACTATCGAAATCAGTTGAAAATGCGCGGGCCCTAAGCGCCTCCCATCATACTTCTTCATTCGTCCATCGACAATGGTTTCGAAGGTCACACTTCTTTAAATATTTTGAAAATGACACTATTTATAGATTGATATCAGCTACATTCAAAAGGATATATAGGTTTACGTGTGCATATTCATTTATACATACATAATAAGTAAAATGATTATGTAAAACCTAATATAAATTTTCATAATATTCTTCTAACCATTCGAACACATTCTGTAAATAAAACATGAGATACTTCCCCGTATATTATTCGTCATGGAACACTTTTGGAGGCCTGGATATTGCCCGAGATTAAAGCATAAATGATATAAGAAAAACAGTAACAAGCCTTACATGACATATCGCATAAATATGTACTCATACGAAAGATAAACCTGAACTTCGCTCTTCTTAGCCGTAGCCCTATTAGTACGAAAGCATATAAACCTTAAACTCTATATTGTTATATATGGTAATAGTGTATATTTTTAATATCATATTTCTGCATATATATGTTTATAAATACATATACATACATAAATGCATATATATATATATATATATATATATATATATATATATATATATATATATATATATATATATATATATATAATCTATATATATGCATTTGTGCATACATATGTGTTAAAATATATATATATATATATATATATATATATATATATATATATATATATAAGTGTGTGTGTGTGTGTGTGTGTGTGTATACTGTATATATAGGTATGTATGTATGTATGTACACATTTCTGTGTATATATATAATATATATACATATAAGCACACATGCACGCGCGCGCGCGTAAATACTTTAAAACTAGTACTTAGTGCAATAGTATCCTCATTAACATCAAAGTTACTAATATTGCACCATACAGTGCAGCATCAACTTTGACCTTCCCATTTTCTTCCAGTTTTAAAACGGGCAGAAGTGCTCCGCGCGCTCATCAGCAGTTCAGTTCAGTTCAGTTAGATTTGCGAAGTCATGCTTCGCCCGGGCTTTTTCTCTGGGGTGGCCCCGCTCATCAGCCAGGTGCAGTTGCTTATATATGGCCGCCCCCATAAATAGGGGCGGAGTCATAGGAAACTGTAGTACTACACCTCTTGGCGCCGGAAAAAAAAGACCTCAGTTTGTTATTTCAACAACTGTCAGACATTCTTGGTTCTGCCTCCGTACAGAGGTATGTAAAGTGTTAGTATTTAGAGTCGTGTTTTGGCTTGATATTGTAGTGCTTGAGAAGTGGATTAACATAATAATTGAATCCCTGTGTATTAAATTGTAATAATTTAGACGAGTCTTGGTTCTGCCCCGTGCAGAGAGAGAGAGAGTGAGAAAAGATTGAGAAAATGAGGCGAAAAAAGCACACCATGATGCTTTGTTGCTAGGGAATATTTAAATAGTTATATTAATGGCCCCTGGATACAGCAACAGAATTAGTCATAGGTGCCAGTTCCGGCAGTATCAATGGATTCATGGAGAGTGAAATTATTTATTAAAGTGTGAGAGAGAAAAATCGAGAAGATTAAAAGGAAGAGGGATGATTGATTTATGTCCAAGTAAAATCGTGGAAAGATACTGACAGAATGGTTGAGAGGGTATCGATTCCATCTCACATGTATTTTTATTTTGTTAATGTTAATGATTGTTGATCTATAATTAGGAAAAGGGAGGGTATTGAGAATATTGCTAATATTTACATTATAATATGCCACCTGTTTATTATTTGTTTATAGAATAATGATAATGGTTATTAATGTTTTTATAACCACTTTATTTTTGGCACATACTAAACACATGAATGAATTTCAATCCACCCCATAAACCTGAAGACCGTTATAGTTCATGCTCCGATAGAACCCATTAGCAACGTCTCGTATAAATGGAAATGCCCTTCCCACCATGGAAGTGAGGCAGACTGTGTGCCCCATTGGGAGGGCGACTGCTGAAGCGCAGGATGGGAACGAGAGCTACTCCCGCCTGCATTTTGGCAGCCGCCAACCCAGAGTGAAGCTTATGGGGCAAAACTGAAGGGAACCCCACAGGTGGATGTTGGGTCCCCCAGTCTGCCACCCCCTTTGCATGGGGTATTGTCGGCGGGGGTGTCAGAGGTGGCATCCACCTCAGGCAGGATGTCAGGGTGGGGGCATGGAACAACTGCTCTTTGCGTCAGGATGATCCGTTGCCACCTCTGTTGAGAGAAGTGGGGAGGCTGAGAGTTGAGGTGGCTGCTCTGTCTGAGGTGAGAAGACCTGGCAGCGGCATAATTAGTGTAGGTGGCTACACTTACTACTGGTCAGGTTGCAGCGATGGTCACCATCTTCAGGGAGTAGCCATAGCTATCTCCAGCAGACTCCAGCCCTCACTAGCAGAGATTACTCTGGTCGATGAGCATATAATGGTAATGAGACTGAAGCTAGCATTTGGCTTCAGGACTCTTGTTGCATTATATGCTCCTACCGATGTTTGTAAACTCAACATGAAAGACATGTTCTACACCAAACTTGCATCTCTGTTGGCGAAATATTCATATTGTTCTGGGTAACCAGTGCAGTATCTGGCTATGATCGAGTTGGCTATGAGATGTCTGTCTGTCCCCATGGTTTGGGAACTGATGCTGACAGCGAGAAAAGCCTCCTTTTCGAGGACTCTGGGAAGTCCCAGAAATTGAGAATTTCTGGCCCTTGGTACCAGAGCTCCGATCCACATCGTTGGACATGGTACAGTGATGCAGGTAATGCAGCCAAGGAGATCGACCATACCCGAACCAGAACTGCAGGGGGTATAGGAGTGCCAAGTTGTGTGGCACTGACCATAGATTGGTTGTGGTTGGGTTGACTTCAAAACTCCCTAGTAGTCCAATGACCACCTTAGGGCGTTTCATTTGGACAGGCAGAGGGAGGGGATGTGTCCCCTGGGGTTTGCTGAGTCAATTTCTGGTCGTTTCACAGTGCTCGACAATCTGATGCACCCTGTACTTCTGTGGGACACATTCAAGCACGAAGTGCCTTATGCAGCTCAAAAAAGTAATTGGTGAACGGCCACCAATCGATTGCATGGAGCAAGACACTGGAAGTTACAGATGCTTGTCGTGTGGTTCATCTGACAGGGAATCTGGATTTACACCATTCTCAGGTGTGCAGAACTCAGTCACTGTTGAGAGGGGACAAAGAACAGTTTATTAGGAATCTTGCAAAAAAAGCTGAAAGCCAAGCCCTCTTCACAAGTGACTGCAGTTGGCTCAGTAAGTGGCCAGGTCATCTCAGATCTTGTTGCAGTGCGGGTGTTGGGCTGAGCATATTGAGCAGTTCTACAAGCTTGATCCACCTACAGTTAACTTGGATGCAGTTTGTGCCGAGATTCCATTGCCAGACCTACCCAACAGTGAGGATACATTCAATCTAACTGAAGTTAGGGGGTCGATCTCCAAGCTGATAAGTGGTAAAGCAGCAGGTATCTGCGACATCCCAGCTGAATTGTTAAATGCTAGTGGTGAACCTATAGCATG
>NC_091589.1:11023502-11028502 GCF_042767895.1 Penaeus vannamei
TGTGTTTGTGTATGTGTGTGAGTGTGTGTGTGTTGTGTGTGTGTGTATGTTTATGTATGTGTGTGTGTGTGTTTCTGTGTGTATGATTGTGTGTGTGTGTTTTGTCTGTGTGCATGTTCGTGTGTGTCTGTGAAAATCTGGTCATATAAGCATCGATTTTTTGTTTCATTAGTCCAATTGTGTATAGATATAGAAACTAAATCAGTATCATTCTTATTGTTTAATTTCAACGCAGGTCATAAAATACATACCACTTATTGCATATTAAAGAACAAAAGCATAAGAAATTCAAATGTAAAACTGCATAACCAGTAGATACAATATATATGTCTACAGCTGATAGACAAACAGAAAATAAATAGATAATTTAACATATAGATAAATAAATAATTTGAAATGAATAGATGATTTAACATAAATTATATAAAAATAAAGATAAATGAAAAATAAAAATAAAAATAAATAGATGATTTAACATATAGATAAATAAATAATTTGAAATGAATAGATAATTTAACATAAATTATATAAAAATAAATGAAAAATAAAAATAAAAATAAATAGATAATTTAACATGATAGACAAACAGAAAGTAAATAGATAAAGCAACAAATTAATAAATATTAAGGCTTTCTCTTTTAAGTCCTTTGCACGACCCTCTACTGCGCGCCAACCCGGTCGACCAATCACAGCCGTTCTTTGACACCCGCCGTTAGCCAATTAGATTCAAGCATTTGTCTGCTGCTTAAAAAAAAAAAAATACAAAAAGAAATGAAAAAAATACAAAATGAAAAGAAAAGAAAAAACTCGGTCTGCTTGAGGGCTGTTTTCTGGCGCCAAGTTCCATAGTTAACACCATTTTTGCAAAAAAAATACGAATGCGATGATGGAGCCATGACTTCGGATTAAGATATTTGTAACTTCTATATCAACCAAAACAATGTCTACACCTCTGTTGAATTTTGTAATTAGATCGCTTCCATTATAATTTTGTGGAAATTCTTGAATCAAGATATACAGGTAAACATTGATGTCTAACTTTAATCAACGACGAAATCATGGCTCTAGCATCGCATTCGCACCAGTTCCGAAACACTAATTCGAACGCTGAGTCGATTTCTTGGAAAAAGTTCGGTGTTTCGACGAAAAGGTTTCATCAGGATAGGAGATTACAGGCTGTTACGTAACTTCTTGTTTATTTGTTTATTTTTTTGTTATTCATTTGATTATTTATTCGTTCTCGGTCTTATTGTCTCACTTTAAAAAGTATTTAGGTTCCTGAATGTGTATGGCTATGGCGATTCTCATTATTATTATTATTATTTTTATTATCATTATTATTATTTTTATTATTATCATTATATTATCATTATTGCCATTATTATTATTATTATCATTATTATTATTATTATCATTATTACTATTATTATTATTATCATCATTATTATTATTATTATCATTATTATTATTATCATTATTATTATTATCATCATTATCATTGTTATCATTACTATTATCATTATTATTATCATCATCATTATTATTATTATCATTATTATCATTGTTATTATTATTATTATTAAAATTATCATTATTGATATTATTATTATTAACATTATCATCATCATTATTATTATTATCATCATCATTATTATTATCATTATCATTATCATTATTAATATTACTATCATTATCATTATAATCGAACCCCACCCGAACCCCCCCTCCATCCCTCCCCTCTCCACCCAGCCCCCTCCCATTCCCCCCTCCCCCTCTCCACCCAGCCCCCTCCCATTCCCCCCCTCCCTCTCCACCCAGCCCCCCTCCTCTCTCCACCCACCCCCTCCCCCCCCCTCTCCACCCAGCCCCCTCCCATCCCCACCCCTCCCCTCTCCACCCAGCCCCCTCCCATCCCACCCCCTCCCCCTCCCCTCTCCACCCAGCCCCCCTCCCCTCTCCACCCAGCCCCCCTCCTCTCTCCACCCAGTCCCCCTCCCATCCCCACCCCCTCCCCCTCCCTCTCCACCCAGCCCCCCTCCCTCTCCACCCAGCCCCCCTCCCATCCCCCTCCCCCTCCCCTCTCCACCCAGCCCCCCCCTCCCTCTCCACCCAGTCCCCCCTCCCATCCCCACCCCTCCCCCCCTCCCTCTCCACCCAGCTCCCCTCCCATCCCCACCCCGCCCCCTCCCTCTCCACCCAGCCCCCTCCCATCCCTACCCCTCCCTCTCCACCCAGCCCCCCTCCCATCCCCACCCGCCCCCCTCCCCTCTCCACCCAGCCCCCTCCATCCCCCCTCCCTCTCCACCCAGCCCCCTCCCATCCCCACCCTCCCCCATCCCCACCCCTCCCCTCCCCTCTCCACCCAGCCCCCTCCCCATCCCCACCCCTCTCCCCTCCCCTACCCCTCCCATCCCAACCCCTCCCCCTCCCCTCTCCCCCCCCCTCCCCCCTCCCTTTTCCACCCGCCCACCCCCTGGAGACTCCCCACCCCACCCCTCCCCTCCCCCTCTCCACCCACCCCTCCCCCCCTCCCTTTTCCACCCGCCCACCCCTGGAGACTCCCCACCCCACCCCTCCCCCTCCCCTCTCCACCCACCCCCTCCCCCTCCCTTTTCCACCCGCCCACCCCTGAGACTCCCCACCCCACCCTCCCCCTCCCTCTCCACCCACCCCCTCCCCCTCCCTTTTCCACCCGCCACCCCTCCCCCTCCCCTCACCACCCCCCCTCCCCCTCCCTTTTCCACCCGCCCACCCCTGGAGATTCCCCCCTCCCCTCTCTCCACCCACCCCCTCCCCCCTCCCTTTTCCACCCGCCCACCCCAGGAGACTTCCCCCCCCTCCTCTCTCCACCCACCCCCCCCCCTCCCTTTTCCACCCGCCCACCCCAGGAGACTCCCCACCCCACCCCTCAAATCCCATCCCCCTCCACCCACCCCCCTCCCCCTCCCTTTTCCACCCGCCCACCCCAGGAGACTCCCCACCCCACCCTCAAATCCCATCCCCCTCCACCCACCCCCTCCCCCCTCCCTTTCCACCCGCCCACCCCAGGAGACTCCCCACCCCACCCCTCCTCTCTCCACCCACCCCCTCCCCCTCCCTTTTCCACCCGCCCACCCCAGGAGACTCCCCACCCCACCCTCCTCTCTCTCCACCCACCCCTCCCCCCTCCCTTTTCCACCCGCCCACCCCAGGAGACCCCCACCCCACCCCTCCCCTCCCCTCTCCACCCAGCCCCCCTCCTCTCTCCACCCACCCCCTTCCCCCCTCCCTTTTCCACCCGCCCACCCCAGGAGACTCCCCACCCAGGCCCCCTCCCTCTCCACCCAGCCCCCCTCCTCTCTCCACCCACCCCCTCCCCCCTCTCTTTCCACCCGCCCACCCCAGGAGACTCCCCACCCCACCCATCCCATCCCATCCCCCTCCACCCACCCCCTCCCCCTCCCTTTTTCCACCCGCCCACCCCAGGAGACTCCCCCTAGCAACAAGCGGGCGTGGTAGCTGCGTGATGGGCGCGGAATTCGAAATCAGAGTGACCCCTCGAGCTCTGCTGTGGGTGACCTTGGGTGACCTTGGGTGAGATTGGGAGAGAGATTTTTATTATTCATTTAGTCATTTGATATTATTATTGCTGTTGCTGTTGTTGTTATTATTATTATTATTATTATTATTATTATTATTATTATTATTATTATTATTATTATTATTATTATCATTATTATTATTATTATTATCATTATCATTATTATTATCATCCTCATTTATATTATCATCATTTTTATTATTATTATTATTATTATTATCATTATTATTGTTATTATCATCATTATCATTATCATTATTATTATCATCATTATTATTATGATTATTATTATTATCATCATTATTATTATCATTATCATCATTATTATTGTTGTTATTATTATTATCATTATTATTATCATTATTATTATCATCATTATTATTATCATTATTATTATTATCATCATTATTATTATCATTATCATCATCGTTATTATTATTATCATTATTATCATTATTATCATTATTATTATCATTATCATTATTATCATTTTCGCCAAGGAGGTTATGTCTTTGGTAACGTCGGTTAGTTTGTTGGTTAGTTGGTTAACAGGATAAATAAAAAAAAATGAACAGATTTTTTTTTTTTCTTTTTTTTTTTTTTTTTACCAAAGGTGTGTCTCAGCCCAACCTAGATGCCATTTAGGAATAAAAAAAAAATAATTATCATTGCGAGATAGGGAAACACGGACGTCACTTGTGTACTTGATAAAGAGGTGATTTTGATGTAATTTTTCAGGTGTGAATATTTTTTATTGTAACTGTGACCCTGTTGCCTTGGCGGAGGTATGCGCTAACTGTGCTTTTAGTTATTGTTTATTTATTTGTAGGTATTATTATAAAAATTTTTATTGTTTACTGTTTATTTTTACTTGACATTTTGTTTGTTTGCTTGTTTGTTGCGTTTTATTTTTATTTTATCTATTTATTTATATATTTATTTATTTTTGACAAACTTCATACATGTTTGGTGTTCTTGTTTTCTTTTCGTTTTTTTCTTTGTTTGTTTTGCTATGTCTTCTTGTTTTTTTTCTTGTTTTTATTTGATTATCTTTGTTTTGTTTTGATTTCGTTCGTTTCTTCTTCGTTTGTGTGTGTTTTCTTGTTGTTGTTGTTTTAATTATCATTATCATCATCATTACCATTACAATCATCATCATTGTTATTGATATTCTTTATCGTTATTATCATTATCATCATTCTTATCGTTACCACCATCATCATTTTTATTGTTGTTCATATAGTCATCGCTATTAAGTTACTGAGGAATAAAAGTTAATCGATTCAACTAATGATAATATGATGATAATAATAACAATAATAATATTGATGATAATAATAATAATAATAATAAGGATAATGATAATAATGATAATAATTATAATAATAATAAGGATAATGATAATAATGATAATAATTAT
>NC_091589.1:11062276-11064776 GCF_042767895.1 Penaeus vannamei
CTCTTCTTATCACTATCTCTTTCATTCGTGTAGTTTATCAAATATTCTCATATTCTCCTTGTAAATTATTATTTCTCTCTTTATCAATCATAAAATATTTCCTTTATATTTTTTCAATTATTTCTTTCATAAGTTCTTTTAGTTCCTATCATTTATCAAATATTTTCTTTATAATTCCTTCTTTTTCCTGTCAATTATCCATTTTTTCCTCTTTATAAGTCTTTTCACTTCTTTTCCATTATTATCTATTCTCTTTATCAGCGTTCTGTCTCCTTGTCAATTATCACTTATTCCTCTCATCTTTTATCACGTCTTCCTTCACTTCCTCTGTTCTCTTCCCTTCTTCCTTATCCTCTTCTGTCTCCTTGTTATTCTCGTCTTTCTCCTTCGTCTGTTTTGAATGAAAGGAGAAAGATAAAAAGAGAAATTACTGATAAATGAAGATAAAAGTGGAAGAACTAGGAGACGTAGAGAACGAAAAAAATGAAATGTACAGAAATAAAGATGATATGAATAATGATCAAAATGATAATAATGACGGTAATCATGATAATGACAATGACAATAATAATGATGATGATAATGACGATAATCATGATAATGATATTGAAAATAATAATGATGATAATAATGACAATGGTGGTGATAATGATAACAATGATGATAACTATGATAATGGTAATGAAAATAATAGCGGTGATAATAATAATAACAATAATGATAATAATGATAATAATAATGATATTGATAATGATAATGATAATGATAATGACAATAGTAATAGCTAGAAGCAATTTGAGACCGCATACCTCCGCCAAGGCAACAGGCTCACCGATGTAGAAAAAAAACATTCACACTTGAAGAATTACATAAAAAAAAAAAAAAAAAAAAATCGTAATATTGATTTAACCGCCAAAAGGTCTAAGTTGACCCTATCTTGCAAGGCTAATAAATCTAACTAACGAAATCTAATGGTATCAAACTTGGGCTAAAATCATATAAATCTGTTCATAATTTTTTTTAACTCTCCTGCTAACCAGCTGACCAACAAGCTAACCAACGCTACCAAAAACCTTGGTTATAATGGTAATAATAATAATAGCAATATTAATAATGATAATATAATGATAATGATAATAATGATATCAATAATAATGATATTAATAATAATGATGATGATGATGATAATAATAATAATAATAATAATGATAATGATAATAATAACAACTTCGATGGTGACCATACTAAGAAACAAACAAACAACTAAACAAACAAACTAATAACTAACCAACACAACCAAAAGTATAACCTTGGCGGACAGTAATAACAACAAAAATGCCAATAATGAAAATGAAGATAATAATGAAAATAATAATTATACTACTACTACTAATAACAATAACAACAACATTAATAATGATAATAATAGAATGGTAATAATGATGATGATAATGATAATGAGATTGATAATGAAGTCAATAATACTATTAGCAATAACAATGATGATAATGAAAATGATAATGATTAGAATGATGATATCACTTATAAAAGTAATATGATAATAATGATAATGATAATAATGATAATGATAATAACAACAGCATTAATGATAATTATGATAATAATGATAATGATAATGAGATTAATAATCATAACAATATTAATGATGATTATGATAATGATAATAATAATGATAATTGTAATAATAATAATGATGATAGTAATAATAATATTAATAATAATGATAACAAAAATGATTATAATATTTTTTTATGATAACAATAGTGCTACTAGTAAAACATCAACAAAAACAAGAAAAAATAACAACAACAATATCAACAAAAACACTAACAAGCATGGAAAAGAACAACAACAACAAAAACAACGAAGACAAAACAAACAACAGCAAAAACACACAAACAAATAAAACGCATAAACTACAAACAAAAGAAAAGTAAAACGAAAACACAAACAACTAAGGACACGAGAACAACAAAATCCGACAAAAAGAATCGGAAACAACAACAATAACAACAAAAACAAAAGCAACAAAAACAAAGCAAAAACAAACAAACAAACAAACAATAACGAAGTAAAAAGAAAAACAAAACAAAAACAAAAGCAATAAAAACAAAGCAAAAAATAAGAACAAACAATAACGAAATAAAAAGAAAAAAAAACAAAGAAGACAACAAAACAAAGCAAAAAATAAAAACAAACAATAACGAAAAAAAATTACAAAGACAACAAAACAAAGCAAAAAAAAGAAAGAAAAAAAACAATAACGAAATAAAAAGAAAAACAACAATAACAAAGAAGACAACTAAACAAACCATAACAAAGAAGACAACAAAACAAACCATAACAAAGAAGACAACAAAACAAACCATAACAAACCAAACAAAACAAGAACAAAACAAAAACAAAAACTCACGCTGCCTCGTCTTCGCTTCTCTTTCGCTCGCTTGTTTTGGAACCAAGTCTTCACCTGCGAACAAAG
>NC_091589.1:11069776-11072276 GCF_042767895.1 Penaeus vannamei
AAAATGATAACAATGATAATAACAACAGCAATAACGACAACAACTACAATAGAAATAATGAAAATGATAATAACAATAACAGTAATGATAATAAAATGGATAATAATGAAAACAATATTAATCATAATAGTAAGAGTAACAATAATAACAACGACAGCAATGATAGTAATAATAATAATAATAATAATAATAATTATAATACTTATAATAATGATAATGATAATAGTGATAATACTGATAAAAACAATACTACTAATAAAAATGATAATAATGTTAATAATAGTGATAATGATAACGAAAATGATAATATTAATAATGATGATAATTATAATAATGATGATAATCACAATAATGATTGTAATGATGATAATGATATCAATGATAGAAATAAAAAAATAGTGATAATGATAATGTTAATGATAATGGATAATGAAAATAGTAATAATGATGATGGTATAATGATAATGGTAATGATAATAATAATAATAATAATAATAATAATAATAATAATAATAATAATAATAATAATGATAATAATAATAATGATGATGATGATAATAACTATTGTCATATAGAAAACAAAGATAACAACAACAACAATAATAACAGAAAGAAAGGTAGTAACAAATACGATAATATTAACTATATCATTGATAACAATACTTTTAATAATAATGATAATAATGATAATGATAATAATAATGATAATGATAGTAATTATTTTGATAATAATAATGAGAATAGTAATAATAATCTGATAATGATAACGATAATAGTAATGGTAAAAGTAATTAAAAAATATATAAAAATAATAATGATAATAACAATAGTAACACTAATAATGATAATACCAATATTGATAATAACAGAGATAATGATGATAAAGATGAGAATAATGGCAAAATAACAACAGAAATTACAAGAACAAGTCTAACTATAGTGATAATGATAATCAAGAAATTAATAGTAAACAAAGAAGAAGAAAAAAACAATAATGTTAATAACAACAGCAAAAATAATAATGATAATAAAAATGTTAAATTGAGAACTATAATTATGATAGTAATAACAATGATAATGATAATAATAATGATAATAATAATAATAATAATGATAATAATAATAATAATAATAATAATAATAATAATAATAATAATAATAATAATAATAATAATGATAATAATAATAATAATAATAATAATAATAATAATAATAATAATAATGATAATAATAATGATAATCACAATAATAATGATAATAATAATAGTAATGATAACGATGATAGTAATGATAATAATGATTGTGATGATAATAATAATGATGATGATAATAACACAATAATAATAATAATGATTATAATGATGATGGTAATAATGCTAATAGCAACAATAACAATGATAATGATAATAATGATAATAACAATACTAATAGTAATAACAGTATTATGATAATGATGGTAATGGTGATGATGATAATAATGATAACAATGATAATGATAACATTAATGATACTAATAATAACAACAAGGAAATGCTAATATAATAACAATAATAACAACTATTATAATAGTAAAGATAATAATAACAGTAATAATAATAATGATAAAAATGATGTTAATGTTACTAATGGTAATCACAATAGCCATGATCGCCAACATCATCATATCATCATTATCATCATAATCATAATAATGATAATGATAATAATAACGATAATGATAATGATAATAATAACGATAACGATGATAATGATGATGATGATGATGATATTGATGATAATAATAATAGTACTAGAATAATAATGATAATAATAACGGTAATAATAATGATATTAAAATATGAACGTAATAATACTGACAATGATAATAATGATGATAGTAACAATAACGATAGTGATGATAATTATAATGATAATGACACTAAGAATGATATCGATAATAATGATGATGATAAGGGTGATAATGATTAATAATGATGATGATAATGATAATAATGATAACAATAATGATAATGATAATGATGGTAGTGATGATGATAATGATAATAATAATGATGATAATGATGATGCTAATACTAAAAAAATAATGATGATAATGATAAAAACAATAATAAAAGATAATGATAATAATAACAGCAATAAGAATGAAAAATATAGTGATGATGATAACAGTAATAATAAAAATAATCAATAACAATTTTTATAAGAATGATGATATTGATAATGAAAATTATAAGAATAATGATGATAATGATGATGATAATAATGATGATAATGATAATAATGTTAAGAATAATGATGATGATGATGATGATAATAATAACAATAATTATAATAACAAAAGTAATAATGGTGATGATGATAACAATAATATTATTAATAATAATGATGATGATAATAGTAATAATGATAATGATAATGATGATAATAATAGTAATGATAATAATAGTAATGATAACAATAACAATAATAATAGTAATGATAACAATAAAAAAATAATAGC
>NC_091589.1:11114776-11119776 GCF_042767895.1 Penaeus vannamei
CATGTGTTCACTCAGCGTTCATGTACAAAGTTCAAGGTTCAGTTTAAGTGTTCATTCAGTGGTTATGTTCAATGTTCAAGGTACAGTTCAAGTGTTCACTCAGCGTTCAGGTATAAAATTCAGATCATTATTTCATATTTTGCGAGACTTTTTAGTTCGTTGGAATAAATTCATAAATTGTGATGGTGATGATGATGATTGTGATGATAATGATGATGATAATTGTGATAATAATGATAATGGAAATGGTAATAATACTGAAAAAAACACTAGAATAATGAGGATATAATGAGGATATTGACACCGATAATAACTACAGTAAAATGGTAATGATGATAGCAGAAATGATTGTGCAGATGGTAATGATGATAATAATGAAAATGTTGATGATAATGGTGATGATGCTAATCCTGATAATGATACCGATGCTAATGATATTGGTAAGATTACTAGTACTACTACTTTTAATAGTGATAATTACAGGGTCTCAAATAAGGATGATAATCATAACGATGATTATAATGATAATAAGGTTATGATAATAATGATGATGGTAATAATTGTAAAATGTTCTCGAAATTATCATTATTATTGTTGATGATAATAACGATGATAATGGTAAAAATAACAGCAATGATCATAATAATGATGATGATGATGATGATGATGATAATGATGATGATAATACTAATAAAAATATTATCATTATCCTTATTATTATTATCACTATTTGCATTATTGTTATTACTATCATCATTATCATTATTGACAATAATAAGGATAATAATGATAACAATAACAAGGATAATAATGATAACAATAACAACAATGATAATCAAAATAACTGTCATAGTAATAATAATGATAACATAACGTTCCTGTCATGAACTTCTCTTCCACTACAACACAAAGATAACAACAATAACAACAACAACAAAAATGAACACCCTGAACTTCAAGAAAAAATGAACAGAAAACATCAAAGTGCATTTTCGTCTTCAAAAAAAAAAAAAAAAAAAAAAAAAAAAAAAAGAAAGAAAGAAAAAAAGAAAGAAAGAAAGAAAGAAAGAAAGAAAGAAAGAAAGAAAGAAAGAAAGAAAGAAAGAAAGAAAGAAAGAACTTCAGACAACTTATGGGTATTACAACATCAAAACCTCGAAGACTCTGAAATGGCTATGAAGTTACTCTTTTGATCTGAAATGAACAACTGAAAGTATCTTTTATTGGTACTTTTGTTACATATTCAGATCTACGTTTTTGTTGTTGTTGTTGTTGTTGTTGATGTTTATGAGGATGTTGTTGTTGATGTTGTTGTTGTTTTTGATGTTGTTGTTGTTGATGTTGTTGTTGTTTTTGATGTTGTTGTTGTTGATGTTGTTGTTGTCGTTGATGTTGTTGTTGTTGATGTTGTTGCTGGTGTTGATGTTGTTGTTGTTGTTGTTGTTGTTGTTGTTGTTGTTGTTGATGTTGTTGTTGTTGTTAGTGATGATTGCATCATCTTGCTGATAATTTGGAAGGTGATAATGATAGCAACAATGATAATAACAATAATGGTGATAATGAAAAATAATGATGATGGTGATAATAATGATAATAATGATAATAATGAAAATGTTAATGTTAAATACCTTGCTAATTATCAGTATGATGTTAATGTTAGTAATGATAATGATGATAATGGTAATAATGATGATAATGATAATAATGGTGATGATAATGATAGTGATAACAATGAAAACAATAGTGATCATGATACTATAACAACCTTGATAATAATCGTGATAATGATAATAATAATAATGACGATATTAATAACAGCAATAATCGTTACGAAATGATAACAATAACAGTAACGATAATGATAATGGTATCATCATGTTACTATTACTATTGATATCATCATCATTATCAATATCATTGTTGTCGTCATTATTATAGTCGAAATAATGATTATTATTGCTATTGTTATTATAATTACCATTATTGTTATCATAATTTTTACAGTGATCATTATTGTTGTTACTATTATCATTATTTTTACTATTGTCATGATTATTATCGTTACTGCTATTGTATTTACTATCATCAATATTGTTGCTTCTATCATCATTATCATCACTCATATCCTTATCGCTGCTGCTTTATCATCATCACTGTTATTTATCATGATTTTTCTCATTCTTATTATTCTTATTTATCATTATTCTTCTCATTATTCATTATTTATCATTATTCTTCTCATTATTCTTATTTATCATTATTCTTCTCATTATTCATTATTTATCATGATTCTTCTCGTTATTCTTCTCATTATTCTTATTTATCATTATTCTTCTCATTATTCATTATTTATCATGATTCTTCTCGTTATTCTTCTCATTATTCTTATTTATCATTATTCTTCTCATTATTCATTATTTATCATGATTCTTCTTATTATTCTTATTTATCATTATTCTTCTCATTATTCATTATTTATCATGATTCTTCTCATTATTCTTATTCATCATTATTCTTCTCATTATTCATTATTTATCATGATTCTTCTCGTTATTCTTCTCATTATTCTTATTTATCATGATTCTTCTCATTATTCATTATTTATCATGATTCTTCTCATTATTCTTATTCATCATTATTCTTCTCATTATTCATTATTTATCATGATTCTTCTCATTATTCTTATTTATCATGATTCTTCTCATTATTCATTATTTATCATGATTCTTCTTATTATTCTTATTTATCATTATTCTTCTCATTATTCATTATTTATCATGATTCTTTTCGTCATTCTTCTCATTATTCTTATTTATCATTATTCTTCTCATTATTCATTATTTATCATGATTCTTCAAGTAGTTATCAACAGCCTTGCGAATCACTCATTTGCACGAGTAATCTGATCCGATTCATACTAATCCTAATCTTAGTTCCGCTGGACGGTCTAATCACCTAATCAGATCTATCACTTTCTCCTCTTCATCCTCTTTCCCTCCTTGGCTATTCCTTCCTTCTTCTGTTTCTGGTTTTCTTCCTATTCCTTTCTTTCTCTTTTTCTTTCTTTCTTCTTTCTTGACTATTCCTTTCTTCTTCTCTTTCTGGTTTTCCTCCTATTCTTTTATCTTTTCCTTCTTCCTGTTTCTTTTTTTTTTGTCTCCTTCTTTGACTCTTCCTTCATCCTTCCCGTTTCACTTCCCTCCTCCTCCTCTCTCTTTCCTACTTCTCATTTCCCTTCTCCCTCCTCCTCTTCTCCTTCTTTCCCCTCTCTCCTTCCTCTTTGCTCTTCCTTCCTACTCCTCCTCTTCTCTCCCCTTCCCCCTTCCTCCTCCTCCCCCTCTTACCCCTTCTCCTCTTCTTTCCTCTTCCCTCCTCCTCTTCTTTCCTCTTCCCTCCTCCTCCATTTTCCCTTCCCCCCCTCCTCTCCTTCCTCCCTCTCCTCCTGTGTCTCCTTTCCCCTCTCTCCCTCCTCTTTCCCCTTCCTCTTCTCCCTTCCCCTCCCCCTCCTCCCCCTTCCCCCCTTCCTGCCCCCCCTCCTCTCCCTTCCTCCCTCCTCCCTCCTCCCTCACCCCCCCCGGCAACAACCCAATCGCCCTCCTCCCTCCTCCCTCACCCCCCCCCCCGGCAACAACCCAATCGCCCTCCCTCATTAGCTCATACAAACCTCATCTCTTGCTCCCTAATCCCCCGAGAATGGCCGCGCTGACCCAACACTAATCCCCAGGCCGATCCGACCGCACACCGCTTGGGATTGGGGGATTGGGGGATTGGGGGTGGGGGTAGGGGGTGGGAGGGGGTGGGAGGGAGGAAGGGGGTAGGGAGAGGGGGTGGGGGTGGGAGAGGGAGAGGGGAAGGGGGTAGGGAGAAGGGGTTGGGGGTAGGGAATGGGAGGGAAAGGGGGTGGGGAGAGGGGGTGGAAAGGGAGAGGAGGGATAGGAGGGTGATGGGGTGTAGGAGGGGGTAGGGGTGACGAGGGGATAGGGAGAAGGGGAGGGGTAGGGGGTATGGGGGTAGAAGGGGGGAAGGAGGGGTATGGGTTAATGAGAGGGGTCAAGGAGTATGGGGTGGGGGAGGGGGGGAAGGGGGAGGGGGAGCGACAGGTCGATTCCCAGAGTAACTCTTGGTACAGGTCAGCAAGGGGGTCAAGGGGGGGGGGTCAGGGGTGTGAATTCGTTCTTTTTTTTTGTTCTCTTCCCTTCGTATTTTCGTTTTTCTTTTTGTCTTTTTATCGTTTTTTTAAATGATATACTTTACTATTTTATTTATCATATTATTTTTGGTATTATATTCTTCTTTTCTTTTAGTTCTTTCTTCCTTTCTTTTTCTTCTTCTCTTCGCCACCTCCCTCCTTCTTATTCTATTTCTCCTCTTCATAAAATTCTTTCTTTTTTCTCTCTTCTTCTTTTTATATATTTTTTTTCTTTTCTTCTTCTTTTAATATATAATTCTATCCTTTTCGCTTCATTTTTTACGCCTGATCATTCGTAAATCCGTTATTACTTACAAATATCTTCTCTGCTTCTGCCTCCGAACAGCGAATCTGCTTTAAATCATGTTCCTTATTTTGCCTTTATTTTCTTTTTATTTTTATTTCGATTTCTCCTTTTTTTGTATTCGAAGAACCAATCAATAGACTTATTCCTCCGGGAGACCTCGTATTGTTCTACGGGAGAGACACGACAAACAACACGGGGCCCGTCATAGCGTTCGCATAAGTCAGCGTTCGCATAACATACCAACCGGATACCGGATACATACAAGGCCGTTTGTCTAAGCCATCGCGCGCGCTTTCGTATGCATGTTGTTCGCGCAAACAATCGAGTTTATCCTTTTCATTTACTTGTCAATAATTAACGAAACTAATACCGTCTGTATTTCTCTTATTTAGTGTTTCTTTCTCTATTTTTTTTTATTTTTGGAATGTATCTGGAACACAACTATAGACGAAACACGCAACGAAAAAAAAACAAAAAAACAAAAACAAAACAAATAGGATACAA
>NC_091589.1:11132276-11134776 GCF_042767895.1 Penaeus vannamei
AAGTGCTCGGCCTAATTTTCAAGTTTTTCTTTTGAAAGAAATTTTCAACAACATGAAAATTCATCACCGATCGCACCTCACTAATTTGCATATCTATGCTGGTGTATTCTTGTTATAGAGTACAGTGTTGGGGTGTATGTTGACTCGTAAATAGGTGCACATAGGTTGACGTACACATTCATACACACATATATAGATGCACACACATATACAGACTAACACAGACACGAAAAACAAACAGAGGCACACGTACAAACATACGCACAGACATACACGAGCACACACCATAAAAACAAACAAACACACATACACACAAATAAACACACACACACACAAACACACACACACACACACACACACACACACACACACACACACACAAACACACACACCAAGCAGATGCGCTTATGAAGTGTATGTATCTGCGAAAACAAACACAAAGACAGTAACATGTACAAAAAGATAAAAATGGAAACACGACCACAATGAGAACTGAAAATGAATAGCAACGTTTCGAACACGTCAAGAGATCCTCATCAGACGAACACATAACCGAAATATGTGTGTGTGTGTGTGTGTGTGTGTGTGTGTGTGTGTGTGTGTGTGTGTGTGTGTGTGTGTGTGTGTGTGTGTGTGTGCATGTACCCCTCATATGTATTTTTTAATTCGGTCTGTAAATAAGTTTTTTTTTTTTTTTATAAGTTAATAGATATATAATCAAACTATCAGGTGGAATGTATAGAAATCTGTATATATTTTAAACTGAATTAAATCTAAGGAATTCTCGACCTCCCCCCCCCTCTCCAAAAATAGAAATAAGATAAAAAAGATAATGTTAATAATAATAATAAAAATAGTAACAATAAAAATCCTCGACTAAACCCCCCGCTTAGAAAAGAAAAAACAAAAAAACAAGAAAAAAGAAATAAGATTAAAAATAAATATTATAGCGATAATAATGATAATGATAATAATAATGATAATATTAATAATAATAATAATGATGATAATAAAACAACTATAAAAATCCTCAACATAAGAATACTCTTGAATATATTACCAGGGAGAGATGACTCAGCCAAGACGTCTTAACCTTCAAGAAGAAGATGAATAAGAAAAGAAAAGAGAATAAGAAAAAAGAATAATAAAAAAGAATACAAATAGAAATAAAAATAAAATGAATGCATATCTCTGTCTATTCTCTTGTTCCTTCTTCTTCTTCTTCCTCCTTCTTTACATACTATTCAAGTGTTTTTTTAATGGACATTGTTGTCTATTCCACCGTGGGAAAATATGTTAATTAACTGCATCATGATCGTTCATTTTAATTAGTTTCATGAAGATGCGAGACGCGAGAGAGGAGGAGAGCTTGTGTACATGTGTATGTATGTGTGTATGTATGTACGTATATTGTATGTGTGTATGTATGTATATTGTATGTGTGTATGTATGCATGTATATTGTTTGTGTGTGTGTATGTGTATTGTGTGTATGTATGTACGTATATTGTATGTATGTATGTATACTTTATGTGTGTATGTATGTATGTATGTATGTATACTTTATGTGTGTATGTATGTGCATATACTGTATGTGTGTATATATGTACGTATATTGTATGTGTTCATGTATGTATGTATACTGTATGTGTGTATGTATGTATGTATGTATACTGTATGTGTATATGTATGCATGTATACTGTATGTGTGTATGTATGTATGTATACTTTATGTGTATGTATGTACGTATATTGTATGTGTGTATGTATGTACGTATATTGTATGTGTGTATGTTTGTACGTATACTTTATGTGTGTATGTATGTATGTATGTATGTATACTTTATGTGTGTATGTATGTATGTATACTTTATGTGTGTATGTATGTGTGTATACTTTATGTGTGTATGTATGTATGTATACTGTATGTGTGTATATATGTACGTATACTGTATGTGTGTATGTATGTACGTATACTGTATGTGTGTATGTATGTATGTATACGGTATATAGGTATTTTTGATATATGTATATGTATATATGTATATATATATGTATATGTATTCATATATGTATGTATGTGTGTGTGTGTATGTATGGAGTTTTGTGTGTGATTTTGTTTATGTGCGTGTGTGTGGACGCGTGTGTATATAATTTTGCTTCCCATTTCTTGTATTTACTTGCTCAACGAATGTGCCCATATGCACACATTTCCAAAAGACATGTTCATACAAAATCTGTAACAACCCTTTGTACCCTCAAAACAACAACAACAACAGCAAAAACATATATATTATAAAAAAAACAAAAAGAAAAAAAAATAAACATAATACAGAAACAAACTAAGAAAAAAAAGAGGTAACACAATAATAAAAAGAAGAAGAAAAAGAAGAAAAAGGAAAATACTCAGAAAATATTATTCTCCATTTTCCTTATTCTTTCTCCTCCTCCTTTCCTTCTCTCTCCTCGATTCTCCTTTCACTAGTGTTTCGTTAGGATAT
>NC_091589.1:11144776-11149776 GCF_042767895.1 Penaeus vannamei
TACCGAGTGGAAGGCAACAAATCCCATTGCATTGCAGTTTCTGATTGCAACGCTGTATTGCAGCTTCCGAAATGAGAAGCTGAGGGGAGAGGGAGGGTGGGTGGGAGAGGGAGGGTGAGTGGGAGAGGGAGGAGGGTGGGGGGAGGGAGGGAGGGGGGGAGAGAGGTTTAGAGGGAGGGAAGGGTGGGAGGGAGAGGGGAGAAGGAGGGAGGGTGGGAAGGGGGGGAAGAGGGAAGGTGGGAAGGAGGGAGGGAGGGAGGGTGGGAAGGAGGGGGAGAGAGAGGGAAAGAGGGAAGGTGGGAAGGAGGGAGGGAGGGTGGGAAGGAGGGGGGGAAGAGGGAAGGTGGGAAGGAGGGAAGGAGGGAGGGAAGGTGGGAGGGAGAGGGGAGGGAGGGAGGGAGAGGGTTGAGGGAGGGTGTAGGGAGGCGGAGGGAGGGAGGGTGAGGAAGGGAGGAAAAGAGGGTGGGAAGGAGGGAGAAGATTGAGGGAGGGAGGAGGGGGGGTGGGAGAGGGAGGGAAGGTGGGAAGGAGGCGGAGGGAGGGGTGTTGGGAAGGGAAGAGGGAGGGAAGGAAGGGGAGGGAGGGAGAGAGGAGGGTGGGAGAGTGGATGAAGCTAGAAGATTGAGGGAGTGGGGATGAAGAGAGGGAAGAGGGGAGTTGGGAGGGAGGGGGAGGGGGAGGGGGGGAGGGAGGAAGGTAGGAAAGGAGGGATAGATGGAGGGAGGGAAGGAGGGGAAGGAAGGAGAGGGAATGTGGAGGGAAAGTGGAGGGAGAAGAAGAGGAGGAGGGGAAGAGAAGAGAGAGAGAGAGAGGGGAAGGTAGCAGGAGAAGATGAGGAAAAGGAGGAGAGAGAAAGGAGAGGAGAAGAAGAGCAAGAGGAGAGAGAAATGACGGGAGGTGAAAGGGAAACTATAGTGAGAAAAGTAGAAAGGGAAGAGGAAGAAGGAGGAGAAGGAGATGAAGATATTAGAAGGAGAAAGAAAACAAGAAAGTAAGAGAAAGAGGAGGAGAAGAAGAAGGAGAGTAAGACATTAAAAGGAGAAAGATATTAAGAGAGTAAGAGAAAGAGAAAGACATCAAAATGAGAAAGAGAGTAAGAGAAAGAGATGAAAGTGGAGGAGGAGAAGGAGGGAGAGGGAGGGGGGGGGGGTACGAAGCAAGTGAGGGGCAAAGAAGGAAGAATTCAATTTGCAACGGCAATAGTTCAACTTGCCTTGAGTTATACGTCGCTGGGACAATGACGCTATTACTTCTCAATCTTACTTGTTTTGTTTGTTTGTTTTCTCTCGTGTGTATACAAAGACACACACACACGCACACAGACATACACACGCACACACACACGCACACAGACATACACACACATGGACGCACACGCACACACACACATTAAGAAAACAGATATGTAAACAAATGTCTTTCTCTCTGTCTGTGTTTGTTTAGAAGTACAAACACACACACACTTACAAACACACACGCACACACACACACACACACACACACACACATAGACGCACACGCACACATATACAAATATAACAGATATGTAAATAAATAACTCTTTTTGTCGGTGCATGTATAGAAGTACAAACACACACACGTACATGCACACACACACACACACATACACACACACACACACACACACACACACACACACACACACACACAAACACACACACACACACACACACACACACACACACACTTACAAACACACAGACACACACATATATATTCATATATATGATAATGATAATGATAATGATACTAATGATAACAATAATAGTAATAATAACAATGATAATGATGGTAGTAATAATGATAATAATAACAATGATAATAATAATAATAACAACAACAACAACAACAAAAATGATAATAATGATAATAATGATAATGATGACAACAACGACAACAAAAATAATAATGATAATAATAACAATGATAACAATAATATAACAAGAATAGTACTATTTTTTCATGGAAGTAAGTGTACAGTATATTCAAGAACATAAATTCTCATGAAAGCAAATGTTAATAAATAAGATTTTCATCGTTTTGGAAGCTTTTAAGAAGTTCTTGCTTTCTTCTTTTGATGCAAGAATGTTTTCTCTGCGGGGGTCAAAATATTTTTCGTTTTTTTTTGTTTTGGTTTTCTTTCTTCTCTTTATTCTCGTTTTTTTCTCTCTTTCTTTATTTGTTTTTTTTTTCTCTTTCGTTTTTTTTTGGTTCTCTTTCTTCTATTTATTCTCGTTTTTTTTCTTTTTCTCTCTTTCTCTATCTGTTTTTTTTCTTCTCTTATTATTTTCTTCTCTCTTTGTTTCTGCATATCTCCTTTTCTCATCTCTCCTTCGTTCTCTCTTCACACTTTCTTCTTCTTTCCTTTTTTTCCTTTCTCTTATCTCTCTTTCTATCTTTATTTACCCTTCCCTCCCTCTTTTTTACCCCTTTCCCACTTCCTTTTTCCTTCCTTCTCCTATTCTCTCCCTTTCTCCTTCTTTCTCCTATTCACTTCCTTTCCATTTTCCCTTTTATCTTATTACTCTCCTTTCCTCTTCCTTTCTTCGCTTCCTCCTTTTACTATTCTCTCCCCTTCCCTCTTCCCCTTTGCCTTTCATATCTTCCTTTCCTCTCTCCCCTTCCTCCCCTTGCGTCCCCACCTCCCTCCTCCTCTCCCCCTCTCTCCTCCCCTCCTCCTCCACCCAACCCTTCTCCATCTTCTTCTCCTCCACCCTCCCCCCCCCTCCCTCCCCAGTCCCCTCGGGCACACATCCTCCCCCCCTCCCCCTCCTCCCCTCCTCTCCTCTCCCCATCCTCCCCCTCCTCATCCACCCTCCTCTCCACCTCCACCTTCTCCCTCCTCCTCCTCCACCCTTCTTTACCCTCCTCTCCTCCCTCCTCCTCCTCCACCTTCCCCTCCTCCTCCACCCTTCTCTACCCTCCTCCTCTCCTCCTCCTCGCCCTCCTCCCTCCACCCTCCCCTCCACCTTCCCTCCTCCACCCTCCCTCTCCTCCCTCCTCCTCCTCCTTCATCATCAACTCGACCTCCTTCTTATCGTCCCGATAAGATGAGGAACAAAAGCACGCCCTCCTCCCTCCTCCCCCTCCCTCCTCCTCTCCACACCCTCCCCCACAGTGCTTGAGAAACCCCCCTCCCTCCCTTCACCCTCCTCTCCACCTTCCCTCCTTCCTACCACTTCCCTCCCTCCTCCTCCTCCTTCCTCCCCTCCTTCCACCATCCTCCCTCCTTCCACACACTCCTTCCCTACCCCCTCCTCCTCCTCCCCCCCCCCCACTTCTCCTTCAGGTCGCAATGGGTCACGGACTCCTATGACAGGTCTCGAGTCCTCGGAAAGTTCTAGATAATAAATCACGAATTAGGTTCTCGTTGCAAAAGCAGTCAGGCAGAGCTATCATTCTGCAAGCAAGCGCAGGCAGAGAGAGAGAGAGAGAGAGAGAGAGAGAGAGGGAGGGAGGGAGAGAGAGAGAGAGAGAGAGAGAGAGAGAGAGAGAGAGAGAGAGAGAGAGAGAGAGAGAGAGAGAGAGAGAGAGAGAGAGAGAGAGAGAGAGAGAGAGAGAGAGAGAGAGAGAGAGAGAGAGAGAGAGAGAGAGAGAGAGAGAGAGAGAGAGAGAGAGAGAGAGAGAGAGAGAGAGAGAGAGAGAGAGAGAGAGAGAGAGAGAGAGAGAGAGAGAGAGAGAGAGAGAGAGAGAGAGAGAGAGAGAGAGAGAGAGAGAGAGAGAGAGAGTCCAAGGCATAGACGTAGGAAAGCGGTTTCTGTAATTAGTCTTATAAATGTGTGGATATTTTTGTCTTTCTGCTTCTGTCTCTCTGTTGTGGATATTTTTGTGTCTTTTTTCTTCTCTGTCTGCCTGTCTGTCTGTCTGTCTGTCCGTCTCTTGTAGATATTTTTTTCTTTCTTTCTGTCCATCTGTCCTTCTTTTTGTCTGAATGTCTGTGCATCTATTTTGTCATCTTTATGTCTTTTTTTCTGTCTATCTTTTCTATCTATATAACTATCTGTCTGTCTATCTATCTATCGATCGATCGATCTATTGATCTATCGATCCATCTGTCTATCCACCTATGTATCTGGCGATCTATCTATCTATCTCTGTGTCCATCTATCTATTTGTCTGTCTGTCTGTATTTCTCTCTCTCTCTCTCTCTCTCTCTCTCTCTCTCTCTCTCTCTCTCTCTCTCTCTCTCTCTCTCTCTCTCTCTTTCTCCTCCCCCCTCTCTCTATGTTACTCTCTATTTCTCTCTCTCTCCTTCCCTCCCTCCCTCTCTACCCCCCTTCCACCCCCCTCTCACTACTTGTCACTCTATCTATCTATCTTTCTAACCATCTATCTCTATAATGGAAGATAGATATACAGAGAGGGGAAAACAGTGAAATAGAGAGGGCAAATGCGGCTTGTGGTTAGAGTGAGGTTGAGGGGGAGAGAGGGGAGAGGGGAGAAGGGAGAGGGGAGAGATGAGAGGGGAGAGGGGAGAGGGGAGAGGGGAGAGGGGAGGGGGGAGAGGGGAGAGGGGAGAGGGGAGAGGGGAGAGGGGAGAGGGGAGAGGGAGAGGGGAGAGGGAAGAGGGGAGAGGGGAGAGGGAGAGGGGAGAGGGAGAAGGGAGAGGGGAGAGGGGAGAGGAGGCGAGGAGAGGGGACAGGGGAGAGGGGAGAGGGGGAAGAATGGGGAGATAGGGAGGGAAAGGGGGAGGGGAGAGAACTTAGGGATGGGGGATATATAGGGGATCGGGGAACAGAGAGAGAGAGAGAGAGAGAGAGAGAGAGAGAGAGAGAGAGAGAGAGAGAGAGAGAGAGAGAGAGAGAGAGAGAGAGAGAGAGAGAGAGAGAGAGAGAGAGAGAGAGAGAGAGAGAGAACTTGTGCTTTTAAGGTTTCTTTCTCATATCACCAGACGACAAGCGCATGGGGAGGTGGGGGGGCGGGGGGCGGGGGTCAGAGGGGGGGAGGATAATAGTTTGACAACTCTGCCTCAAAAAGTT
>NC_091589.1:11162276-11167276 GCF_042767895.1 Penaeus vannamei
GCATCTTCCTGAGGGCATCTTCCTGAGGGCATCTTCCTGGGGGCATCTTCCTTAAAGACATCTTCCTGGGGGCATCTTCCTGTATACTCTTCCTGAGGAGGTTCCTTCCTGAGGGCATCTTCCCCTGGAGGCATTCTTCCCAGCGCATCTTCCTGAGCAAGCACTCCTGATGTCTTCTTTCGAGGGCATCTTCCTGGGAGCATCTTCCTGAGGGCATCTTCCTGGGGGCATCTTCCTGAGGGCATCTTCCTTGAGAGGGCACTCTTCCCCTGGTATCTTCCTGAAGGAGCCCTCCTGAGGGCATCTTCCTGAGGGCATCTTCCTGAGGGCATCTTCCTGAAGGCATCTTCCTGAGGGCATCTTCCTGAGGGCATCTTCTTGAGGGCATCTTCCTGAGGGCATCTTCCTGAGGGCATCTTCCTAAGGGGCATCTTCCTGAGGGCATCTTCCTGGTCTCAATGGGCAGAGGGCTCCTGAGGGTGTACACAGGCGGGGCAGGAGGTTCTCTGGATGTCTGCGTCAGTGGGGAAAGTTGTGAAAAAGTAGAGAAAAAAAAAGGGGTGGAGGAGGTTGGGTTTGTTCGAAAGATGGTGGGTACGTTTTTTTAATTTTATTTTTTATTTATTTTATTTTATTTTTAATGTGTTCGGATATGTTCATGATTCCTCTTTTATATATATTGTTTTCTTATGTCACATTATTTTTTTTAATTTTGAAAAATCTTCATATACTCCTGACGACTCTTGTATTCATATTCATATATAATCTTTATATAAGGCAGATTGATAATAATGATAATAATGATAATGACAATATTGATAATAATGATAATAATGATAATGACAATATTGATAATAATGATAACAGCTATAACAATGTCATGATAAGAATAATAACGATAGTAATAATATTAGGGGTAATAACTACAACAGCAATGATTTTAAAACGTTTGTATGATTGGATAATAAAGATAATGATAATTATAATGACATAAATCACAATAAGAATAACAACAGCAGTCATATAATAAGAACAATAATAATGATAATGAAAAAAATGTGCATGATTGAATGATAATGATAATGACGATAATGATAACTATGACAATAAAACACAATAATAAAAGTAATAACAACAATAACATCAGCAACATAATAATCACAACAACAAGAACAATAACTATGTTAGTGATAAAAAAAAAATTGTGTATGATTGAATGATAATGATAATGACGATAATCATAACTATAACAATAATAAAAGTAAAATCAACAATAATATCAATGGTAATAATCACAACACCAACAACAATAACGACGTCAATGATGAAAAACTTGTGCGTGATTGAATGATAATGATAATGACGTTAATGATAGCCATAACAATAAAAGTCACAATAACAAAGGTAATAACAGCAGTGATATCAATGGTAATAATCACAACAACAAGAATAATAACTATGTCAATAATAAAAAAAAAAAAAATCTATGATTGCACCGTTGCAGAAACTCATCCTCTTTTTGCAACAACGGAACACCTCGAGAACATATAAACAACGTCATTAACAGTTTCTTCGCTTCTGATGGACGCATTTCGCCAAAACACGCCCACACGCCCACCCACGCCCATCTGCATCGAGTTCCTGTCATGGCGGCCGCCCACATTCTCTCTCTCGACACGATCGGTTCTCGGTGGTGGGCGGCGGGGATCCACGCTCTGATTTTTTTTTTTTTTTTTTTTTAAATTCTGGTTTTGTTCTGTCTTCTTTCTTTACCTGTTTCCCCTTTTCTGGTCTTTCTCTATTATTCTGGCTTATTCTGTCTTCTTTCTTTTTCTGTTTCCCCTTTTCTGGTCTTTCTCTATTATTCTGGTTTATTTTGTGTTCTTTCTTTCCCTATTTCCGCTTTTCTGGTCTTTCTCTATCTCCTTTTTTCTTCTCTTCTCTTTTTAGTTATTCTCTCTTGTTCCATGTCTCCTCCTTTCATGTTCTTCCCTACACCTCTTTCCTTCCTCTTTCCCTCACTATCCGTTCCTCTCCCTCTTCTCCCCTTCCGCTCTCCTCCTCTCCCTCTCCTCCTTTTCCCTCCCCTTCCCTTCCATCTCCCTCCCTCTCCCTCCTCTTCCCTTCCCTCCCTCCTTCTCCTCCCCTTCCACCTCCTCCCTTCCCTCCCTCCACCTCCCCTTCCACCCCTTTTCCACTCCCTTCTCCTCCCCCTTCCACCTCCTCCCATTCCCTCCCTCCCCTCCCCCTTCCACCTCCTCCTCCTCCCTCTCTCCCCTCTCCCTTCCCCTCCCTCTCCCTCCCCTTACCCTTACCTTCCCCCTTCCTCTCACTCACCTTCACCTTCACCCCTCCTCTTCCACCCCTCCCCCTTCTCCTGTCCGTCTATATGTATGTATGCAATTATGTCTGTGTATGTCTGTGTGCAGATGAATGTGCGTTCAAACATTGCAAAAAAAAAAAAAAAAAAAGGAAAAAAATAGATAAAAAAGGAATAAAAAAGAAGGAAAAAAGATAAAAAATAGAAAACAATATAAGTAAAAAAATATAAGAAAAATTTAGGCTAATGAGACGGCAAACAATGCACTTGATTTTTTATACAGAATTACAAGGACAATTTTATATAGTTTTTTTTTAATACATAATTTTACGCAACATCAGGAATCTCTTTGGGAGGAAACGACAAAGCGGAAAAAAAAAGAAATTACCGGAAATAGATATTTAAATAAGAAGAAAAAATAGAGGAAAACCTGATTGGAAATGAAACAAAATAATAAAAGATTTTATTTTTTAATGCGGAAAATGTATTCCTAAAAAATAATCTGAGAATATGACAAAACAACAACAACAACAACAAACACACTTGGAAAAGCACGATTTCCCTCCCCTTCTACACTCAACACACCACACACACACACACACTAACATAGATGATGATGCACATTATTTGGTCATATACATTCAAATACACACACACACGCACACACACACACATACACTCAACACACACACACACTCAACACACACACACACAAACACACACACACACACTCAACACACACACACACACACACACACACACACACACACACACACACACACACACACACACACACACACACACACACATACACACACTCGTACGCACTTCTTGCAAAAAAGTTTATCCGCACAAAGCAAATATATTGTTTAGACAAACAAATGCATATATATATATATATATATATATATATATATATATATATATATATATATATATATATATATATATATATATATATATATATATATATATATATATATATAAAATGGAAGCAAATATACACAGACAACAAATTCACAGACAAATACACACACAAACACACATGCTCTCAGGTAAACTTATGCAGACGGACAGACACAGACCCACACACACACAAACAAACACAACAAACACACACACACACGCACACACACACACACACACACACACACACACACACACACACACACACACACACACACGCACACACACACACACACACACACACACACGGTCACACATACAAACAAACAAACACAAAAGCACAGTTCCAACAGAATATCCACCCACCTACACAACTCCATACCCAACCACCCACATCTATTCACACACAACTCCACACAAACTCATCTACCTACATCCACACAGACACACCTCCATATCAAGCACCTCCATATCGCACTCTATTAACATCCACCCACCCCAACCCATCCAAACCCACCTCTCACACCCACCCTAAACCCACCTATAACCCACTCTACCCACCCCCACCCACCCAACTCTCACCCACCCACCAAAACCCACCCCCTGACCCACTCCCACACCTACCCAAATCCCACACCAAACCTACCCCTCCACACCCTCCCAAACCCACCCCGACCCACCAAACCCACCCAAACCCACTCAAGCCACCCGACCCACACCCCACACCCACCTGTAAACTTCCACCCAAACCTGTCACACCCACCCAGAAAGCTCCACCTGACCCACCCAAACTCCACCCTTAAACCCTCCAAAACCCACCCTGACCACCCACACCCACCCAAACCTACCTCTCACACCCACCCCAAACCCACCCACCCCTACCCAAACCCACCCAAACCCACCCAGACCCACCCAAACCCACATGCGGATCAGGTGGTGTTACCAAGAAGCAGATGAGGATCTCCAGGCAGCGAAGACGGTCACTCTTGCATGCAATATCCATTCAGCAAAGATTATTGCGTCATGCACGAGCAGCATCGAGGCCGTCATGCAGGCAGATATGCAGGGAGGCTGTGTTTTTGTGTCTCGTTTTCTTTGTTTTGGTGTTTTTTTCTTTGGTTTGGTGTTGTTGTTGTTTTTCTTTGTTTTGGTGTTTTTGTTTTTTCTTGATTTTCTTTGTTTTCTTATTTTTGATTTGTTTTTGTTTGTTTTCTTGTTTGTTCTTTATTTCCTTGATTTTCCTTTTCTTTGTTTTCTTGCTTTTGTTTGTTTTCTTTGTTTTAGCATGTGTTTCCTTGTTTTCTTCTTCGTTTTCTTTTTCTTTGTCTCTTTTTTATTTATTTTTGATTGTTTTGTCTTTTATTGGTGGTTATCTTTTTTTATAGTTTATTATGATTATTATTTTTTTGTATTTTTGCTTTTTTTATTTTTCTTTCTTTTTCCTTTCTTATTTTTTCTTCTTTTTTTAGATATATTTCTTGTCCTTTTTCTTTTCCATTTTGTTTTTTCTTTTATCATTGCCTCGTTGCCTCTTTTTTCGTTGTCTTTTTCCACGTTTTTTCAGACAAACGGTTCTAGAAATTACGATGTCAGACCGCAAGAAAAAGCGAGAACGAAAGAGGAGATAAAGAATAATAGAAAAAGGAAAGAAATGAAAAAAAAACGAAAAAAAAGAGGAGAGAGGACGAACGAAAAAAATTAAACAAAGTAAGATAGACAGGGAATTAAGAAAATTTAGGAAAGATTTATACATAAATATTGCTTTTTTCTTCTT
>NC_091589.1:11174776-11179776 GCF_042767895.1 Penaeus vannamei
TTTATATAGAGTAAGATAGATCCGAAGCTTCAGTTCATTAAAAGGCATTTGTCCATTTGTACATACACGAACAAATGAACGAGTGAACACAACACTAAGATAAACAGATGAACTATTGAGAGCAGTACGATTGAACACCTCACCGAGATGAACAGAAGAAGTATTGAGAAGAATACAGTCACAGTCCAAACATGCTTCGAATACCGTTTCGAACCTCGGCTTCATACCACACTCTTTGTATAGAATAAGACAGATTCGAAACTTCATTTCATTAAAAGACTTTTGTCCGTTTGTACATACATGAACAAATGAACGAGTGAACACAACACCGAGATGAACAGATGAACAACCGTGAACATTTCGGTGAACAAATGACCGACTGAATACTATAGTTAGGCGAACAAAACACTTTTATGAACAGGTAAACGATTAAAAACAAATAGATGAACAAATTAAAGGCAAACCATTATGCTTCGATCAACATAACGCATATATGAACAAATGAATGACTGAACACAGCTCTTTGATGAACATATGAAAGGCTGAACACGCCACCTGATCATTCTAATTATGTACAATATTGTCCAATTTTCATGTATTCTGGTATAAATCATATCATATTATTGTAAAATTTATCATTGTTATGTTTTGATGTTATTACTATTATATCATATTCATTTTTCGCACTATTGCTATTATTATTTCTATTCTTATCATTATTATTGTTATTATTACTGTTATCATTATTGTAATTAGTTTTACCATTATCAGTATCATTATTAACATCGTTATTATTATCTTTATTAACATTATCCTCCTCTTCCTCCTCATTATTGCTACTATCATCTGTATAATTATCAATATCATTATTATCAATATCATTATCAATACCATTATTATTAGTGGTATTATTATTATTATTATAATCATCATTATCATCAGCATCACTATTATCATTTTACTATCATTTTCATTATCATTATTGTTATCACTATTATTGTTATCATCATTTTCATGATGATGATTATTATTATTACTATTATTATCATTACTATCATCATAATTTCTATCATCATCATCATCATCATTATCATTGTTATATTATTATCACTATTACCATTACCATTGTTATTATTATCATTATTGTTATAATTATAATCATTATTTAATATTTTCCATTATTTTTATTATTGTTATCATTACTGTTATAATTATTATCGTTATGATCATTATCAGTATCATCATTACTATTTCTATTATTATTATCATTGTTATTGTTATTATCATTATCATTAATATTAACATTTCTATTATAATCATTATTTTTATTTTCATCCTTATTGTCAGCATTGTTATCATTATCATTATTATTACCATCATCATTACTGTTATCAGTATGATATTATCATCATTGTCATTATCATTACTATCATCATTATAACTATCATTATCATTATTAGTATCTTTGTTCCGAATATCACCATCATTCTGTGTCATTATGATAATTGTCATAATTGGCATCATTTCTACGTCATCATCATCATTACTATCATTATCATATTTCTAATATCAATATCGTCATCATAAATTTACCAGCATTATCATTATCATCTCTGCTATCATTATCAGTCTTATCACTATTTCTATCATTATAATTTTAATGTCATCGTCAATTACTACCATTATCATAATCAGTTTCATGTTCCTTCGTTATCATTATCATTGTTATTGTCATTATCATTTCAAATATCTTTGCTACCATCATTACTGAATTAATATCGTCATTGTCATATAGTTACTATCATTATCATCTTTATCAATTTCATCTTGCTTCTTTATCATCATCATCGTTATTATCATCAGTCCTAATATTAATGCTACCATTATCACTGAATCAATATCGTCATTGTCATATATTTACTATCTTTATTGTCTTCATCAGTTCCATTTTCCTTCCTTATCGTCATGATCCCTCCGAACGTAATCACAGTGACAATAATCATCATCCTTATTAGACTCATGGTCCCTGCAGTCGGCACAACCGCCCGCCATTATTGGTCGCTTTGTCCCTAATATGCAACCTGTCATTTCACTTCCCTAACAACTGTTAACAACACTTAAAGTCGGAATGGCGCTGTTTTCGCAATTCGATGATTCAGGCTAAAACGAAATTTCGGAAATCCAGTCAAGTTCTCATAGCAAGTTGTTTACTTAATTGCCTCCGTTGTTAATGATCGTATTAATGGCGGCGACAAGAGAACTTCCTGTCGTAGTCGGGGTTAAATCCGGGGTCGTTCGTGCCTTTGCAACTCTCTCGTGGGCCTTGCGTGGATCTCTCTCGGCTGTGCGGATAAAACGGCTTTTCGAACATGCGGCTGTGCGGATAAAACGGCTTTTCGAACATGCGGCTGTGCGGATAAAACGGCTTTTCGAACACGCGGCTGTTGTGCGAATAAGTGGTTATTTGGATAAGCGACTGTGCGAATAAGAGGATGCTCGGATGGACGGCTGTTCGCACAAGCAAAGCTGCCGTGACGCATTTTTTTTTCTTTTTTTTTGGCCGTCTGTCTCTTTTTTTTCTAAATCATTTTATTGTCTGTCTGCCATCCATTTTCTCCTCTTTTAATGCGTTGCTTTCTCCTCGCACAGAACCATTTTATACAAGATACAAACGAGATACGGACTTGGCGGGAAATTGCGAGAAACAAAAGAGCATCTATTACCCTTAGGAAACCGCGGCGATGCCAGATGTACGACGCTAATGGAAAGCCTCGCCCGCGGAAGCCACTTAACAAGGGTGCATTAATAACAAGGGAGAAAGGGGGGATGGAGGAGGGATAGGTGGGGGAGGAAAGAGGACGAGGAGGAAGAGGAGGAAAGAGGAAGAGCAGGAAAGAGGGGAGGGAGGGATAAGATCATAATGCAGGACTTAATTCAGCAGGAGATGTGGTAGGATGCGACTAAAGAGCTTTTGGCATGATAGGGTACAGGAAAAGGGGGGAGGGGGGGAGGGGGGAAAGGGTACCAAAGAGGGGTGAGAAATGGGGCACGAAGGGGAAGGGACGAGAGGGTACGATAAAGTTAGGAAGGAGGGAGGAGGAGGAGGGAGGGAGGAAACGGGATGGTAAAAGGAAGAAAGAGGAAGGGGCGAAGACAGAAATAAAGAAGGAAGAGAAGAGGAGAGGAAAATAAAGAAAAAAGGAAGAAAAGAAAAAAATAGAGTACAAAGAAAATACGAAGATAAGAAGAAGGAAAGAAAAAAAAAAAGGAAGAGGAGAGAAAAAAATCACAAAAAATATAGGAAGAAACAGAAGAAAATACGACACACATGAGAGAGAAAAATGGGATATACAAGAAAGGGAAGAATACATAATACGAGATAAAAAAGGCACAAGAAAAAATAGAAAAGAGAGGAATACAAGAAACAAAAATAAGTGCTCGGAAGATTTAACGAAGTGCAAAAAGCTAGAATCCAAAATTCAATGAAAAAAGAAGAAAGAAAGCAAGGAAGAGGGGAAAAAGGGAATAAATAGGAGAGAAAGAGGGGATATTCTTCCCCTCTTTTCTCCTCTCTTCTCCTTCATTCTCCTCCTCTCTCCCTTCTTCCTTTCTCCCTTCGTCCTCTGTCACTTCTCTCTTTCTTCTTTCCCCTTTTCTTCTCCTCTTCCCCTCATTCCCCTTTCTTCTCACCCCCCCCTCCTCCCTCCTTCCTCCTTCCCCACCCCTCCTCCCTTCCTTTCCTCATTCCTCCTCGTCTCTCCTCCTTCCTCCTCTCCCCCTTTCCTCCTCCTCGTCTCTCCTCTCTTCCTCACTCTCCCTCTTAACCCCTCCTTTCTTCTCTCCTCCCCCTCCTCCCTCCTTTCCTCACCCTTCCCCCTCCCTTCCCTCCTTCCCTTATTCCTCCACCTCTCTCCTCCTCTCCCCTTCCCCCTTTCCTCCTCCCTCGTCTCTCCTCTTTTCTTCCTCTCCCTCTTAACCCTCCTCTTTCTTCTCTCTCCTCCCCCTCCTTCCTCCTTTCCTCACCCTTCCTGCCCCTCCTCCTCCTTCCCTTATTCCTCCAAACCTCCCTCTCCTCTTCCCCCTTCCCCTCATTCCCACTCCTCCCTCCCTCATTCCCCCTTCCTCCCCCTTCTTCCTCATTCCCCTCATTCACTCCTCCTCATTCTCATCTCCCCTCACTCCCCTCTCTTCCCTCATTCCCCTCATTCCTCCTTCTCATTCTCATCTCCCCCTTCCGTCCATTATTTTCCGTTATCACACATTCTTTTCCTCTCCTCTGCCCCCCCCACTTCTCATTAGTTCTCATATTCCTCTATTCATTATCGTATCTATTGTCCTCACATTCTATCTACGAACAATTCCTTCTCGTAATATTCCTATCACATTTTCCTTCTCTTCCCCTCGCAGTATTTCCATGTCTTATTTTCCTGTATTTCTCTAATTCCTTCTCCATGTCTGTATTTCTCTAATATAATTATTTTCGAATTTAATTTCCATATCACATATTTTTTTACAATCCTTTTATCACACTTTCTTATAATGTTTTTGTATCACATTTTCTTATGTTTTTGTTTCTATCAAACTTTCTTATGATATTTTTCTTTTACATTTCTTTATCATATTTTCCTAATAGTGAATTTTCCTATCACTGTATCATATTTCCTAACATTATTTTCCCCTATGACTATCTTTCTCCTTCGTTATTACTGTTTTTCTTAGTTCCTTTCTCCACAACTGTATTTTCCTTGCATATTTTCCAAACATTTTATTTCTCTATCGCTAAATTTTCCTTTTGTATTTCCGAGCACTTCACTTATTTATGACAATTTCCTAGCATTTTTCTACCATAGTCCCGACCACAAAATTTCATGGGACTATATTTTCCTAATTTTCCTACCACTTTATTTCTCTATCGCTAAATTTTCCTTTCACTTATTTATGACAATGTCCCAGCACTTAATTTTGCTACCATAGTCCCGACTAGTTTCCTGGCACTATAT
>NC_091589.1:11189776-11194776 GCF_042767895.1 Penaeus vannamei
TCCACTTTTCTCTCTCTCTTTCCTCTCACTACTCCTCTTTTTCTCTCTCTTCCCTTCTCTTCTCTCTCTATTCCCCTTTTCTCTCATTTCTTCTCTTCCTCTCATTTCTTCTTTTACTCTCATCCCTCCTCTCTTTCCTCTTCTCTCTCTCTCCCCTCTCTTCCCCCTCCCCCTCTCTTTCTCTTTTCTCTTCTCTCTTCCCCTTCCCGCCCCCTCTCTCCTCTTTCCCTCTTTTCTCTCTTTCCCTCCCTCTCACCCTCCCTCTCTCTCTCTCCCTTCATCCTCCTTCTTCTCTCCCTTTCTCCTCCTGGGCTCTCTCTCCTCTCTGTTTCTTCTCTAAGTGCCTGCATGTCTGTCCACCAACTCGCTTCGTCTTTCTAACCACATTACAAACTTCCCAGACAGGCGTGCCAATGTTTCCGTGCCAGCAATCACAGCAGGGGCACCATCGATCAGGTGTACCAACCCCATCCTACCCTTGGCGGTACTAATTCAGATGAGGAGATTGATAGATTGATAGATGGATGGATAGGTAGGTAGGTAGATAGGTAGATAGGTAGACAGATAGATAGATAGATGGATGGATGGATAGGTAGGTAGATAGATTGATAGATAGATAGGTAGATAGATAGGTAGATAGATAGATAGATAGATGGATGGATAGGTAGATAGGTAGATAGATTGGTAGATGGATGGATAGGTAGGTAGATAGATAGATTGATAGATGGATGGATAGGTAGTTAGATAGGTAGATAGATTGATAGATGGATGGATAGGTAGACAGATAAATAGATAGATAGATAGATAGCTAGATAGATAGAACAGAGAGAGAAACGGGGAGAGGGAAGGAGAGAGAGAGAAAGAGAGAGAGAGAGAGAGAGAGAGAGAGAGAGAGAGAGAGAGAGAGTGAGAGAGAGAGAGAGGCAGAGAGAGAGAGAGAGAGAGAGAGAGAGAGAGAGAGAGAGAGAGAGAGAGAGAGAGAGAGAGAGAGAGAGAGAGAGAGAGAGAGAGAGAGCGAGAGCGAGAGCGAGAGAGAGACAGAAGAGAGAGAGAGAGAGAGAGAGAGAGAGAGAGAGAGAGAGAGAGAGAGAGAGAGAGAGAGAGAGAGAGAGAGAGAGAGAGAGAGAGAGAGAGAGAGAGATAAAGAGAGAGAGAGAGAGACAGAAAGAAAGAGAGAGAGACAGGCAGACAGACAGACAGAAAGAGAGATAGAGCGAGAGAGAGAGAGAGAGAGAGAAAAACAAAACAAAAACAAAACAAGCAACACAAATAAAAAGAAAAGACCCACAGTGCCAACCGAGCGATAAAGAGAAAACCAATGAGCAAGCAACAGATTAAGAGAGAGAGAGAGACAGAAGAAAGGAGCAGAGAAGCAGAAAATTAAGATAACTAAGCATAAGGGAAGACTTGATTACCAGGAGCCCAAGGATCTGTGATTAGCTGGGGGGAGGGGAGAGGATGGGGAAGGGGAGAGAGGGGAAGGGGAGGAGGGAAATTAAGGGAGAAGTGTGGGGAAAGGGAGAAGAGGGGGAGGGAGGGGGGAGGGAGTGCTGATGAAGGGGAGGGGAAGGGGAGGGGGAAGGGATAAGGGGGAAGGAAGGGGAAAGAGGGAGGGAGGAAGATGGAGGGGGAAGGAGGGGGAAGGGGGAGGGAAGGGGAGAGGAGAGGATAGGAAAGGATGGGTGAGGGTGGGGAATAGGGAAGGAGGGATGGAGGGTATTTAGTAGTGCTTGACTCCAGCAACTGGAGGAAATGGAGGAGGGATGGAGGGGGAGGAAGGAGCAGGAGGGAAAGAGGGGGAAGGGGGAGGAGGAAGGGGGAGGGGAGGGAAGGGGAGGGGGAAGGGGAGGGGGAAGGGAGAGGGAGGGGGAAGGAGGGGAAGGAGGGGAAGGGGGAAGGGGATAAAAAGAAGGAGAGGGCGAGATTTGGGGAGAGGAGGAAAAGAGGGAAAAGGAGGAGGAAGCAGGGAGAGAAGAGGGTGGGAAGAGAGGAAGAAGGGGAAAGGGAGAAGAAGGAGTGTTTGAAAAGGGAGAGATATGGGGTGAAAGAAGGGAAGGAGAAAGAGTGAGAGAGAAGAGAGAAAAGAAAGAATGGTAGGGAAGGGTGAGAAAGGGCAAAGGAGGGGAAGAGAGAGAGAGAGGGGAAAGGAGAGGGAAGGGAGAGGTAAAGAGAGATCAATGGGGTGGGGGGTGGGGGTGAGGGAGGGGGCCGGATTACATAAGCACAGATGACTTATGCGAAAACTGCAGTGGAAGGGGGTGGAGGGAGTGGGGGGATTGGGGAAAGGGGGGGGAGGATAGGGGCATATTAGCGAAGGGAGGATAAGGGATAGGGCTAAGGGAAAGGGAGGAGAGAAAGGGAAGACAAGAGAAAAGGAAAAAGGCAAGAGAAAACAAGAGAAAGAAAGATGGAGAGGGGAAAATAAAGAATAAAATTGGAATAGGAGAACGTGAAAGGAAAGGGGGATATAGAGATAAGTAAGAAGAACATGAGTGGAAGGGGGAGGTAAGTAATAAAGGATAGGGGGAGAGGGAGGCGAAGAGGGGGAGGGGGAGAGAGGGGAAGGTGGGGAGGGAGATAAAGGGGAAGTGTGGGGGAAGGGGGAGGAGGGGGAGACAGGGGAGGGGGAAAGATGATGAAGGGGAAGTGTGAGGAGGGGGGATGGGGAAGGGAGGGGAGAAAGGGAGGGAGGAAGACGAAGGAGGAAGGTGGTGGAGGGGGGAGGGGGAGAGAGTAGAGGGGAGGAGGAGGGGGGTGAGGGTGTATGGATTGGGGGGGGGGGGAGGGGTGAAAGGTATTTAGCAGTGCTTGACTCCAGCAACCGGAGGAGATGGATGGAGATGGGAGGGGGGAGGAGGGGAGCAGGAAGGAAAGGGAGGGAGGGGGGAGGAGGAAGGGGGCAGGAAGGGAAGGGGGAGGAGTGAGGGGGCAGGAAGGAAGGGAAGGAAGGGAGGAGGAGGAGAGGGAGGGGGGAAGGGGGAGAGCTTTGTTACTGAAGCAAATGAGCATGTGTTTTAGCAGGGAGAGGGGGAGAGGGAGAGAGAGAGGGGGAGAGGGGGAGAGGGGAGTAGGGGGAGAGGGAGAGGGAGAGAGTGAGGGGGAGAGGGAGAGGGGAGTGGGTGAGGGGAGAGATAGGGAAGAGGAGAGAAAAGGGGGAAAGGGGAAGAAGGGGAGAGGGGGAATAGTGAGAGGAGGTGGGAGAGAGAGAGGGAGAGAGGGAGAAAGAGAGAGAGAGAGAGAGAGAGAGAGAGAGAGAGAGAAAGGGAGAGAAGATATATGTATATATATATATATATATATATATATATATATATATATATATATATATATATATATATATATATATATATATATATATATATATATAGATATATAAAGATATATATATAGAGAGAGAGAGAGAGAGAGAGAGAGAGAGAGAGAGAGAGAGAGAGAGAGAGAGAGGAAGAGAGAGAGAGAGAGAGAGAGAGAGAGAGGGAGAGAGAAGGAGACAGAGAAAGAGAGAAAGAAAAAGAGAGAGAGAGAGAGAAAGAAAAAGAAAGAGAGAGGAGGGAGAGAGAGAGGGAAGGGGAGAGAAGAGAAATACAGAAAGAGAAAGGGGTAAGGGAAGAGAGAGAGAAATAAGAGGAAAGGAATAAAGACAAAGATAGAGAAAAAAGGAAGGGAGGAAAAGAGGAGATGAGAGAAAAAAAGGATTAATAAAGGAAGAAGAAGGAGAATGAACAAACAAGAAAAAGAGAAGAAAAGAAACGAAATAAGAAAGAAACGAGGAAAAAAGAGAAGACAAAATAGAGAAAGCAGAATAGGATAAAAACAGAGAGAGAACAAAGAAAAAAAGGAAGAGAGAGAAGGTGATAAGGATAACACCCGAGGGGAGATGAGAATAAGGGAATAAAACAAGGGGAAAAGAAAGGGAAAAGAAGATTACGGAAGAACGAATTGCTGACACAGAAAACGACGATAAACGCAGATCAGTAATGATGATGATAATGATAATTATGAAAATAATGATGACGATGGTGATGACGATAATGAAGATAATAATAGTTGATGATGATAATGATAACAATGATGAAAATGATAATAATAATGATGATGAAAATGTTAATAATGATGATGATGATGATGATGATGATGATGAGTATAATAATAATTGTGTTAATGATAATAATGCTAATAATAATGATAACAATAAAACAGCCGCGCGAATAAATAGATAGACAGATAAAGAGCGAATAACATAGAGAGAAAGAGAGAAAGAGAAAGAGAGAGAGAGAGAGAGAAGAGAGAGAGAGAGAGACAGAGAGAGAGAGAGGGAGAGAGAGAGAGAGAGAGAGAGAGAGAGAGAGAGAGAGAGAGAGAGAGAGAGAGAGAGAGAGAGAGAGAGAGAGAGAGAGAGAGAGTGAGAGAGAGAGAGAGAGAAAGAGACAGAGAGAGAGAGAGAGAGAGAAAGAGAAAGAGATAGACAGACAGACAGACAGACAGACATATAGACAGACAGATAGAGAAAACAACACATCACATAAAGACACACCCCGTATATATTTCAACAAACAAACTTAAATTTCAACATTTCTATGCACATTTAGACGGTTCCTCTAAGACAACAAATGATTTAGAAAACAAACTTCACATATAAAATCTTTTTTTTGACAAATTTTCATTTAGATTCTCGTCCTTCAGACACGACAAAATCTTTCTGATCATTATCTTCTGGAAGATTCTAATTCTCTTTCAAAAAAAAAAAAAAAAAAAAAAAAATCATAAAGTTTTTCTTATCAAAGACACCCAGAATATATTCAAGAGATGGAGGTGGTTCTTGGGTCTTTCTTCATTTCTCTCTTTCGTCTTTCTAATTTTTCTTTTTTTTTCTTCATTTTTCTCTTTCGTCTTTCTAATTTTTCTTTTTTTTTCTTCATTTTTCTCTTTCGTCTTTCTATTTCTTCTTTTGTTTTCTTCTTCATTTTTCTCTATTGTGTCTTTTCGTTATATTTTTCTTT
>NC_091589.1:11197276-11199776 GCF_042767895.1 Penaeus vannamei
AGAGAGAAAGAGAGAGAGAGAGAGAGAGAGAGAGAGAGAGAGAGAGAGAGAGAGAGAGAGAGAGAGAGAGAGAGAGAGAGAGAGAGAGAGAGAGAGAGAGAGAGAGAAAGGGAGAGAGCGATAGAGGGAGATAGCTAGACAGATAGAGAGACAAAAAGACAGACAGACAGACGGACAAACAGACAGACAGACATACATACAGAGATCCAAAACATACAGACCGATAGATAGACCGCGATAGAGATAAAAAAGAAATAGAAAGTTGAAAAAATGGGTAACAAAAGCAAAAGCCAGAAAAAAAACATCAACAAAACTGTGGTTGAGCAAGTTGCAAGAGGAGCAACAAGGGGTAGCGGGCTTATTGCAATTTTGTTTTCATTTTTGTTATTCTTGTTTATTTTTTCTCTCTAATTCGTGTTTTTTTAAAAATTCATTTACTGGTTTATTTATCAATCTATTTGTTTTGTTTTACCTTTATCTTTATTTTTCTTGTTCCCCCACTTTTGCTTTTTTAAGAAAATATATATTTTCAGAGAAAGAGAGATAGAGAAAGAGAAAAAAGAAGCTAAAGAGAGGATAGAGAGAGCCAGACAGTTCCCCACTTTTGCTTTTTTAAGGCAGAAAGATAGACATGTTTTCAGAGAGAAGCCAACCAGATAGAGAAAGATAGACAGACATACAAAAAGACAGATTAACAGAAAGACAAATAAACAGACAGGTAGACAGACAAAACAGACAGGAAGGTAAACAAAAATAAACAAATGGACAGACTAAAACGACAAACAAACAAAAATACATATAGAATGGGAGACAGGCATAACGAGAGAGAAAAAACAGAAAGGCAAACAGAATGTGCCTTAGACACACACAAGGTAAACAAAAAAAAAACAGACAGAATGGACAGACTACAGAATTAGAAATAAACAAAAATACACAGAGAATGACAGACAGAGACATAACAGAAAGATAAACAAACAGAAAGGCAAATAAAATACACACACAAAAAAGCTCACAGACAGACCAGACAACCAACGGACGAACAGAAAGAAGAAAGAAAGAGACACAGAGAGAGACAGAGAGAGAGAGAGAGAAAGATAAACAAACAAAACAAATAAAAGAGAGACAGAGAGAGAGAGAGCTCAGAGACAGACAGAGAGACCAAGAGAGAACTGAGAGAGAGAGAGAGAGAGAGAGAGAGAGAGAGAGAGAGAGAGGGAGAGAGAGAGAGGGAGAGAGAGAGAGAGAGAGAGAGAGAGAGAAAGAGAGAGAGGGAGAGAGAGAGAGAGAGAGAGAGAGAGAGAGAGAGAGAGAGAGAGAGAGAGAGAGAGAGATAGAGATAGAGATAGAGAGAGAGAGAGAGAGAGACAGACAAACAGATAAAGACAAAGAAGAAAGACAAACCAAATTACCCAAGCCCGTTCTGAAGCAAAATGGACCCATGCTTTCCTCACTCAGACGCTGCAAAAACAACAACAAAAAAACGAAAGAAAGAAAGAAAGAAAAAACACTGGCTAATTGTCCTCACTTGCTTTTGCTGGGGACGGTGTTCAAAAGGTGTTCAGATGTTTTCGAAATGTATTCAGTGTTCAAAAGGTGTTCAGGAATAGGTAAAATGTGTTCTTCGTGTTCAAAAGATGTTCAGAGATAGGTAAAATGTGTTCAGTATGTTCAAATTGTGTTCAGGGATATGTAAAATGTATTCAATGTGTTAAAATTATGAGAAAAATTTAGTATATATATTTGAAGATATCTGAAGTATTGTAGTGAGCTGCCGCTCTTACTGCCTCTTCTGACGACCCATACCCGCTCAGCATCACCGGAACCCCCCCCTAAAACGCCCCCGAGAGATTACACGAAATTTGGACCAGGGCGTGAGGATCCTGATGGAGGCACCGACGGAGGCGCTGCAGAAGGCTGTACATGACGGAGGCGCTGCAGGAGGACGATGGCGACGCCCTGGGCATTTTCTTTCAAAATCATAAGGAGAGATGGCCAGTATTATGAGCCGACGACGTCCGATTTCCTGCTCGAGGCCTGCGAAGGATGACGTCGGGAAGTCGCCCTCGTAAAATACGTATTTTTCAAGATGGCGACGGACAAGGACGAGGGAAAGTCGTCAACGGGCAGCAATTACATCGTTTATTTGAATTCCTTTATATATGTTTCTCTTATTTTATGTTCTTAATATTTTATATGTATTTTACTGTAAAGAACCTCCTTTTATCTTTCGATGAACACGGCAATCTTTAAGTAAATTCGCATTTTTAGGTATTTATTCTTTAAGGCAGACGACATTTAATAGCAAAATGAGTCTTGATGAGCGACCATCTCCTGGCGCATGACCTTGTTCCCATGAATGACGTGGGGTCAACCGGGGTCAACCACCTCAGAGCACAGGCATCGGTGGGGTTCTCCTTCAGATAACCTCCGCCTGTTTTTTTTTAAGCTCTTTTTATTTGTGATTTTCATTTTTACGCTTTTGACCGTTGGATCTTACAGT
>NC_091589.1:11204776-11207276 GCF_042767895.1 Penaeus vannamei
AGAAAAACAAGAAAAAAAAAGAAAGAAGGAAAAAAACAATTTAAAAAAATAGAGGAAGCGAGAAAGGAAGAGAAGAGACGGAAAAGGAACAATAGAAAGATAAAAAAAAGAAAAAGAAAAAAATAGAAAAAAGACCCGACTAAGACTTTTTACCCTAAGATTGGTACTTTGTTTGTTTGGCGTGATTGCTGTCGATCCAGCAGAGGTGGAGGGAGGAGAGAGGGAAGGGAATAAAAAGAGGGAATAGAGGAGACAAAAGAAGATGAAAAAGAAGAAGATGAAGAGGAAGAAGGGGAGGAGGAGGAGGAGGAGGGGGAGGAGGAGTAGGAGGGGGAAGAGGAGGAGGAGGGGGAGGAGGAGGGAGGAGGGAGGATGGGGAGGAGGGGGAGGGAGGAGGAGCAGGAGGGAGGAGGAGGAGGAAGAGGGGAGGAGGGAGGAGGGGAGGGGAGGAGGGATAGGGAGAGAGGGAGGAGGAGGAGAGGAGGGAGGAGGAGGAGGGAGGGGAGGAGAAAGGGAGGGAGGAGGGAGGGAAGAGGAAGGAGGAGGGAGGAGGAGGAGAAGAGGAGGAGGGAGGAGGAGGAGGAGGAGGAGGAGGGAGGTAGATGAATAGACAAATAGATAGATAGATAGATAGATAGATAGATAGGTAGATAGATAGAGAGAGAGAGAGAGAGAGAGAGAGAGAGAGAGAGAGAGAGAGAGAGAGAGAGAGACAGAGAGAGAGAGAGAGAGAGAAAGAGAGAGAAACAGAGAGAGAAAAAGAGAGAGAGAGAGAGAGAGAGAGAGAGCGAGACAGAGAGAGAGAGAGAGAGAGAGAGAGAGAAAGAGAGGGAGAGAGAGAGAGAGAGAGAGAGAGAGAGAGAGAGAGAGAGAGAGAGACAGAGAGAGAGAGAGAGAGAGAGAGAGAGAGAGAGAGAGAGGGAGGGAGAAAGAGAGAGAGAAAGAGAGAGAGAAAGTGAGAGAGAAAGGGAGGGTGAGAGAGAGAGAGAGAGAGAGAGAGAGAGAGATAGACAGATAGATAGATAGAGAGAGAGAGTAAGAGAGAGAGAAAGAGAGAAATAGATAGATAGATAGTTTTTCTACCTCCTCTTTCGTTTCCCGTATTTTCTCTTGCTCCTTCCCCATTCCCCATTCTCCACCTACCCCTTTCACGTCTCCCCCCCCCTTCGTTTCCCCTTTTCATCTCCTTTCTCTCCCTCCCTCTCCCCTCTCCCTTCCCACCTCTCCCTTTCACCCTCTCTTCTCCCCTTCCCCTCCCCACCTCCCTCTTCTCCTCTCCTCCCCCCTCCCCCTCCAACAACCCCCTTCTCCCTGCCCTCCCACTACCCCCTTCCCCTCCCTCCTGTCCTCCTCTGCCCTGCTTCTTCCCCTCTCCTCATCCCCCTTTTCCCTTTTCATCTCCCTTTTCTCTCCCTCCCTCCTACCACCTCTCCTTCCCTACCTCCCCAACCTCTCCCCCCTTTCCCTCCCCTCCCTCTCTCCTCCACCTGCATCCTCTCTCCACTCTCCCTCTATCCTCCGCCCTCCCCCACTCCTCCCTTTCCTCCCTCTCCTCCTCCACCCTACTCCTCCCCTTCGTCCTCATTCCCCCCTTCCCTCCTCCCAATACCCCCTTCCCCTTCTCCCCTCCCCTCCCTCCTGCCCCCCCTCCCCCTCCCCTCCATGAAAAGAACGAACTCGCATATTATTGGACATAAAGATAATCAATTCAATAATTTAATCGATAGAGATTCAATTATCGGCCGAATACATATGTACAAAAGGATGATTAGGCTAATGAGCGCTTTCTCCCTTCCTTCCTTCCATCCTTCCTTCGTTTCGATTTTTTCTTTCTCTTCTTCGTTGTTTTGTTATTGTTGTTGTTGTTGTTCATTTTCTCGTTTTTTGTTAGCTTCGTTCGTCGTGTTTCTCTCTTTTTTTTTATCTGATTGTTTGTTTGTTCGTTTGAGAGAGAGAGAGAGAGAGAGAGAGAGAGAGAGAGAGAGAGAGAGAGAGAGAGAGAGAGAGAGAGAGAGAGAGAGAGAGAGAGAGAGAGAGAAAGAAAGAGAGAGAGAGAGAGAGCGAAAGAGAAAGAGAAAGAAAAAGAGAGGGAAAGAGAAAAAGAGAGAGAGAGAGAGAGAAAGAAAGAGAAAGAAAGAGAAAGAGAAGGAGAAAGAGAAAGAGAAATAGACAACCTACATAGGGAGAAATGAGAGGGAGAAAAAGTTGAAGAAAAAATCTGAAGGAGAGGTCAAAAAAGGCGAATTAAAAGGTCAGAGGTCAAACATGTTTTAGGTTTGGAAAACACGGAAGGATTAGAGAAAAAGGAGGAGATGAAGGAGGAAGAAAATGAGGATGGGAGGAGGAGGAGGAAAAAGAGGGGAGGAAGGAGAAGGAAGAGGAGAAATAGGAGGAGGGGAAGAGGAGGACGAAGAAAGGAGGAAGAGAAGAAGGAGGAGGAGGAAGAAGGAAGAGGGGAATAGGGAGGAAGAAGAAAAGGGAGGAGGAGGGGGAAAGGAGG